>NC_087214.1:32231530-32234030 GCF_015104395.2 Macrobrachium nipponense | reverse complement strand
GAGGAACTTGGAACGTGGCGTCCACAAGTCAGTCTTAGACGATTCGTCGGCCCGACACCATCAACCCCAGCTTACGTCACACCGAAGGCTCTCTATAGTGTACTAGTCCCCTCTGAAGCACTTTCGGTAGAAAGCGCCCTCTTCTTCCTCTCCTTGTTAAAAGTGCAAAATTCAACCGTTAACGAAACTGAATTCGTAAACGCTGTTCTGTGAATAACCATCCCGTTAGCGATCGATATCAATCAACGGTGTTATAGCCATTTCTATTTTCTCGATCGAGTGTGTCACCACCAAGACAGAAGGAGGACTTCATTTGACAAATCATGATCGCACTATATTCGTTTGTGCGGAGAGGCTGAGTGGACGCCAGACCCTGAAAGTTGTCAATCGTGCGAGATAACCCATTATCAGTGCGTGCCCCGGAGTTTATTATTACGTTTGGGAATTTAATCGTCCTGAAAATCCTCGAGACATCATTGAAAAAACAAGAAATAAAACACCACATATTTATTGAAAAAGTGAAGAAGACAAACTATAGTGCTTGATACGTGTGCAACTTGAGGGAATGACATAGATTATAAAAGAAAAAGAAAAATCTTGGATACAAATCATTGGAGATCCCAGATTTAGAAAAATGTGAATCGTACATTCTTAAACGGTAGCAAGTGACATCCCGTCATCGAAATCTGTAGCAAAATATTGACGAGAGAAAGCGGAAGTCTCGCGGCTGATCCCAATATTCTGACTGTTGGAGATTCGACGTGAGAGAAAGAACGAAAGGAAAAAACTTATAAAAATGATCTGGCTTACCTGACGCAATTTATAAGTTTAGGTGTAAGAATATTTTTTTAATTGCAACTTTCTACGTCCTCTTCTGTGATATAAATATAAATACAAGGTAAGGGAACTCTACAATTTCAAGTACAGTTATGTACACACATCTGGAACAATATGTATATGTATATATATAATCTTATACGATTAGAACAGTACCCTACTTCAACATATGTCATACAGCGTATAAAAAAATGGAACCTCCAATCATCATCATTTTCAACGTAAACCACCAATGTCATATAGCACTGTCATTCCTTAAAAAAAAAAAAAAAAAACCTCGTATTTGACACAATATTCCTTATGTGACGGCACAATAATTTCTTTCTTCTGATCCGTCTAGGTAAAAAAACAGGCCATTAGGTGAAACTGTTATTTCTCGGTCTCAGAATTATTACGTAAGAAACATTACGCAACATGCGAGTGTTTTCAGACAACACATGTTCGTTTGCAAGTTTAAAAAAAAACTAGCTCATGAAAACCGAAAATTACTGTAAATGAGAGAGAGAGAGAGAGAGAGAGAGAGAGAGAGAGAGAGAGAGAGAGAGAGAGAGAGAGAAATTCAAAGTAAAAAATTATATCAGTCTTTAAAACAGTATACTTTCTCAAGTGCAAATATGCCAATTTCTGTCGTTAAAACATGCAATGTAATAAGTATAGATAACAAATATAAGCAAATTAGTAAGTACATAAAAACCCACTAAGCCCAACGCAGTTTTGAAATGCTACCTCATTAAGTAAATCGAAGCTACGTCATTTTTGCAGTTTGAACTAAAAACTTAAACACACCGATTAAACAGTATAAAACTCGACCATTCGAAAAAAAAACTTGTATCACATTAATATGAAAAACTATTGCTATAAAATCAAATAAAAATATACTGTAACTTTCAGAGCGACTCATAAAATGGACAAATGTTTCGGTGATTTCAACGGGGAGTGGATAGTAATCCTTGGTAACTTTCAGAGCGACTCATAAAATGAAATGTTTTGGTGATTTCAACGGGGAGTGGATAGTAATCCTTGGTAACTTTCAGAGCAACTCATAAAAAGAACAAATGTTTCGGTGATTTCAACGGGTAGTGGATAGTAATCCTTGGGTTTATCGACTCGCTGACATAATTTTGCTGCCTTACATGGACATGGTGTGGGTTAACTCTACCAGTTTCTCTGCGCCCGTAAATTCCCTACAACCTTCCCTTAGTGGTCAGATTGAAGATAAAAATATTACGAAGAGGCAATAGCAATCGCTAACTGAAATTCATACGCAACTCGTCTGCAAGACCAAAACAGACTTACCGACTCTCACACAAACAAAGCAGAAGATAACACAGACATAGCTAATTCAACTAAGAGAGACATCAAAGCGAAAACGGAGAGGCAGAAAACAAAATAAAGAGTTAAAGAAAAAAACAAAAAACTCTACAGCGCACGACACCAAAGCAGAGTCTGGAAAAAGGAGGGCATTCTAAAGCAGTATTACAAGCCTGACTTATTAGCATCGGCGTCAGGACCCTACCACTGCCTGGAGGACATTGCCTTGTTTGTAAGGCGAGGAATGAAACTTGCCATTATTCTATTGATTCATTTATTTAATTTTCTTACTATCGTACGTCTCAAGAATGTGAAATGAACGCGCAGAAAGGTCGTATATAACAGTAATTAC
>NC_087214.1:32211530-32224030 GCF_015104395.2 Macrobrachium nipponense | reverse complement strand
CAATAATAGTATTTAAAAGCAAGTTATTAAACTGGCGGACACCCAACCAAGAACTGACCATATTCATTGCTGAAACTTCGTTGACAGCTAGATCAATAGTTTTACAAAGGTGTTACTGTCTGGACTTGAGACGACCACCCCTCCACAAACTGAACATAACCATCGTCTCAATCATATTCTACTAATATGCATTATACACACGTACATCTCTCAACAGGGAAAGTTCTCATCTCACCAAGCTAAGTTATACAGGATACGACTACATAGAAAGTCGAGTCGTTAAAGCTAATTGTCATAATTTGGCGTAAATTGGTTGCAATTAGAAAATCCGGATCTAGGGACAAATAGTTAATAAAAACACTCTCACTTTAATGACAGAGTAATTCATATTTATATCACTTACGTTTTCTGTTTGCTAGATATCTGACTGAGACCCCGTGTATTGTGTTTGCTTGTTTTCAATTTATATCAGTCCCTCTGAAACCTCCCCATTTAAACCAAAAATAACAAATCACCATTTAAACCTAAAATGACAAATTACCATTTAAACCTAAAATGACAAATTACCATTTAAACCTAAAATGATAAATCACCATTCGAACCAAAAATGATAAATCACCATTCGAACCTAAAATGACAAAACACTATTTTAACCTAAAATTATGAATAACCAATTAAACCAAAATTTACTAATAACCATTTAAACCTAAAATGATAAACCACCATTTAAGCCTAAAATGACAAATCACCACAAACCAAAAATGACTACTAACCATTTAAACGTAAAATAATAAATAATTTAAAACTAAAATAATAAATAACCATTTAAACTTAAAATTCTAAACCACGATTTAAGGCTAAAATGATACACCACCATTGAAACCAAAAATGACAAATCACCACTTAAACCAAATATGGCTAATAAACATTTAAACCTAAAATAATGAATAACAATTTAAACTAAAATGATAAACCAGAATTAAAGCCTAAAATGACAAACCACCACTCGAACCTAAAATAATAAACCACAATTTACACCTAAAATGATAAAAACCACAATTCAAAACTTAAAATGATAATCCACAATTTAAACCTTCAATTATAAACCCCAATTTAAACCTTCAAAATTATAAACCTCCATTTAAACCTAAAATGATAAACCACAGTTTAAACAACAGAAACTACTCAACCGCTACCGCTTGCAGATTCCGCTAACTTCTGGTGAAACGAAAATATACGTATATATATTATTTCACGACGCTCAGCGGCGGCTCGTCTTTGTACTTTCCCAGGACCCTGGATGCGTGCGTGCTCGCGCGCTTGCACGGGCGCAGTTTCCTGGCAATCCTCATAAAACGAGGGAGATTCCCTTTGTAAATTAGCAGCATTATTCGTGTGTACAGTTACTTCTTCCACTAAAAATTTCAGGTCTCTCTTCTCACAAGTTTATATTAGTTTTCCTTACGAGTCTGGGGAAACTTCTAACCTCTCTCTCTCTCTCTCTCTCTCTCTCTCTCTCTCTCTCACACACACATACACACACAAGCAAACACACCCTGACACGACCAGCTGAAATCTCACAACGTGATCTCTCTCTTCTCTAAACAGTCATTTATCGAAGAAGAAAACACATCACAGCTATTGTCCTCTCTCTCTCTCTCTCTCTCTCTCTCTCTCTCTCTCTCTCTCTCTCTCTCTCTCTCTCTCTCTCATACGAAAGATTCACTTCATTCAGGTGTCCACATATGCATACATTACATGAGATATAGCATTACCTCATACAAATGATCTACACAATACAAAGCGTAGAGGGAATTTCTCTCTCTCTCTCTCTCTCTCTCTCTCTCTCTCTCCCTCTCTCTCTCTCTCTCATACGAAAGATTCACTTCATTCAGCTGGCCACATCTGCAAACATTACCTCATACAAATGAACCAAGTAATGCAATACGTAGATGGAATTTCCTCTCTCTCTCTCTCTCTCTCTCTCTCTCTCTCTCTCTCTCTCTCTCCATCCGCTCACATGCAGTTTCCATGCCAGGTCACACCACAGGATCAGCCGCCGGGTCAGGTCACCTGCAGCTAACGGAAGATGACGGGTGGGGTATTCTAAAGAATCAGTGATAATATTATTATTATTACTATTATTATTATTATTATTATTATTATTATTATTATTATTATTATTATTATTATTATTATTATTATTATTATTATTATTAATTAATTCGGAACAAAAAGGAATAGATTGCTTATATGACTAGAAAATTGTAGCTAAGCGAAGTACAGTTTAAATTTTAGCAGATTAAAAATAAAAAGTAAAACAATAGTTTTAGATTTTTCTATCGATTGATATCTGTAAACAAATGAATTATTTGTATGATTATAAACACATAATAATATTTATTTACATGTTTAAATGTAGATTGAGAAGTATATCTTATATATATACTATATATAATAGAGATACACACGCACACACACAAACACACACACACACACACACACACACACATATATATATATATATATATATATATATATATATATATATATATATATATATATATACATACAATAGGGCCCAGTTGACACAGTCACTCTCTAAAACTTCCCGTGTTATATCATATAAAACAGGTTTATTTATTTGAGATAATTTACAATGTTTCGAAGTGGGGTATTTTCTCCCAATAGTTCTTTAAGTGGTATATTATGTATGTTCTACTAATCCTCCCGGGGTGCTGCCAGGTACATGCCGAAGCTCTCTCTCTCTCTCTCTCTCTCTCTCTCTCTCTCTCTCTCAACAGCATATTTTCCTAATTCTAGTGCATACAGCTCATAGGTCAATACGATTATCTTATACACATGAAAAGCATTACATATGCAATACGTTGAGTCGATATCCTCTCTCTCTCTCTCTCTCTCTCTCTCTCTCTCTCTCTCTCACACACACACATACATACACAGCCCATTCATATATATCTCTCTCTCTCTCTCTCTCTCTCTGACTAATTTGCAATTCGGTCCTAATGATCCAAGCCACCCATGCGGGCTGTCTATAAGACCACGCCCCTCTTTGGAGGATATACAAACAATAGGCAGTGGCTACATTACCATCTATCTTCCTGCTCTGACTGGGACAAGATGAGGACACTAATATTGCCCACGCAAACTGTGTTCTTTGATTGTGTTCTTCGATTTGCTATTTGTAATGTAGACGTTCCAGCGAGAGATTCATTTCATTGGGAGAGAGAGATAGAGAGAGAGAGAGAGAGGAGAGAGAGTACATGGTACCGATCGCCAGTTACATTTCTAATTTCAAGAAGCGGTTTAATACATTAATATATTATTTGGCAACTCAATCTGGGACAATTGCCTGCAGTATAGAGAGAAGAATTCTCTCTCTCTCTCTCTCTCTCTCTCTCTCTCTCTCTCTCTCTCTCTCTCTCTCTCATCCTTATGTCCCAAAGTAAAGGTGATAAATTTTAGTGTTAATATTCAGTGGAAAGTAGAAAGAAAAATCTGGACAGAGCATATGAATTATCCTTTCAGATGAAGGACCAGTCTTAAAGGATGATTTTATTACGCGACAAAGAGCTCTTGATTCACCGCCCCCCCCCCCCTCCCCCCCTCCACCCCGCCCTCAAGAACAGCACGTACGAGAGTTGAAGAAACCCTTGACTTCTTTTCAGAGAGAAAAGACAACAGCCCTTCCTTTCAAATCAGTCCAGGAAAACACTTACGTCAGGATATCGAAAGTAGGTGGTGGAGCGTCTTTGAATCAACTTACTTCAGGGAGCCATTTAGGCGACCAAGCTTAGAATTCAACTCTTTCCAGGACAGCCTTAGGTGAGCATATCCCAATTACGAGATTGAGGGTCTATAATTAAACTCTCATAACAACATACAAGTCAGGGTATTGCAGAGTAAGCAACTGGACGATTCATCTCAACTCCAAACTGATGAAAAACTTTAATAGACAAAAATGCTGGACAGCTGGACCTTTGATTCAAGTATATTCTGGTGAACTGGATGTGTCCGAACACACAAAAATACACGAATAAATCAGTGAGATACAAGAAAGACTCTTGATTCGATTCTACCCAAGAGAAAGGTATGGAAGGAGCCTACAAGATATATAAACGTCCTCCTCCAACATAGTTAAATGTGTGGAATCTCTCACCCGCTTCTACCAGACACCAGTCCGTATCCTTATACCTCACACCCGACAGGTAGCAGTTGAAAAGTGAAATCCGATGAGCGCGCACATATTTTATTTGTACTTGCCATTGTCTGAAACCTGTTCTTTGGACAAAATTTTCAAATGGAAGTTTGACAACCAACTGACAAACTGCGTTTGACAAACCATTAGATGTGCTTGTGTTTGCTGTGTCAACATTCGGACTTTCGTTGTCCCAAATTTAAGTTTAAGTGCCCATTTCCTTCGATGCGAATTCTTTCTCAGTTTTTATATATATATATATTATATATATATACGCACACACATACACACACACACACACACACACACACACATATATATATATATATATATATATATATATATATATATATATATATATATATATATATATATATGTGTGTGTGTGTGTGTGTGTGTGTGTGTGTGTGTGTGTAATGTGCACTCAAACAAACACTATAAAACACAGCATGGAAATCGGAGCCACTGCCAACCATCCTCCCGTTTTCTTTCGCTCATTTTCTTTCACTGGATCCTACCTGGAGGTCTTGCAGTACTTCCAAAGCAAGCAAACGCCCTGTAGTGCTTGAAAAAACACAGTGGTACCTTTGTCTCTCAAATGTTTGTGCTGAGGCTCCTTCCTTGTTTGCACAACGAACTGTGTGCGCTTTCTGGTCCGGTTTACTCCTCACAAGTTTACCCACGAGGAAAAGAGGAAGACGACGAAGAGATCGTTCGAAGGGCACTGTCTCTCTCTGTCAACACGAGAGACCGGTCCGAATCGAGGCCATGTTGTTGGATTTGTCGGTCGAACTGGATTCAGGAGTTAGGGACCTCGAAGGACCTCCGAGGACCTCCTCCATTTCTTTCTCAGACGCTGGAACCAATGCCACGGGCTACCCACTATCTTTATACCTAGCCAGCACCCGAAAATAGGTTGATATATGACCGAAAATTGTAGGATTAACACAGATCCAAGTGATGAACCTACGTCTTGAAGGACAGAGGTCACAAAAGTTGTTTTAAGTTGCTAAAAATTGCTGAAAACTTCAGATATTCCAGCTAATCCCAGGACTGCAGATTTCCAGCAGATATGTGGATTCCAACTAATCCCAGGACTGTAGATATCCAACATATATGTGGATTCCAGCTAATCCCAGGACTGCAGATTTCCAACATATATGTGGATTCCAGCTAATCCCAGGAATGTAGATTTCCAACATATATGTGGATTCCAGCTAATCCCAGGACTGCAGATTTCCACCAAATATGTGGATTCCAGCTAATCCCAGGACTGCAGATTTCCAGCATATATGTGGTTTCCAGCTGATCCCAGGACTGTAGATTTCCAGCATTTATGTGGATTCCAGCTAATCCCAGGACTGCAGATTCCAGCATATATGTGGATTCCAGCATATATGTGGATTCCAGCTAATCCCAGAACTGCAAATTTCCAGCATATATGTGGATTCCAGCTAATCCTAGGACTGCAGATTTCCAGCATATATGTGGATTCCAGCTAATCCTAGGACTGCAGATTTCCAGCATATATGTGGATTCCAGCTAATCCTAGGACTGCAGATTTCCAGCATATATGTGGATTCCAGCTAATCCTAGGACTGCAGATTTCCAGCATACAGTATGTGGAAAAAGGGTGGCCCGAAGTATGTCACGAATGAAATTTGGGGAGATATTTCTCATTCTGTAACTCAAACGAGACTGCTGTGTTTGTTCCATGGGCCTCTGAAAATACGAACTTTGAATTGACCAAATAAAATTAAACTGAGGTTCTATAAACTCCACTGAAAGAGTTTATTTACCTACAAGAAATAAAGTTAATATCAAAGTGTGGGATTTAATAATAATAATAATAATAATAATAATAATAATAATAAAATAATAATAATAATAATAATAATTATTATTATTATTATTATTATTATTATTATTATTATTCCATCTAACTTTTTAAGCAAACATAAATAACAAGACTACAGTACCATCAACTTGAAAAATACGCTCCCCAATACAGACTGCTCATATAAATACGAGCAAAACAGTACAAAAACTTTAACAGATAAATCCAGAGAGAAAAAAAAGCTAAAATAAATAAAGCTACAAAATTCCCAGGAAGTTTACAGTGTGCTTTCAGTTCCAAGAGCGTATTTATATTTCTATAAGATGAGGACATTAATATTTACTGTTAACCACCCCTCTTCATAAAAAAAAATCTTCGGAATTTGGAGCTACAAAAAATTCCTACAAAGTCTGCAGTTTGACTTCTTACACGAGAGTATTGTTTTTATTCCAAGAAGATTATGGCATGAATCTTCACTTTTAACCACGTTCGCTTTTATAACCTTCGGAATTTGAAGCTACAAAATTCTTACAAAGTCTACAGTGTGATTTCTGTTTCACTCTGCATTGAGTTTTCCCGTCACGAGCTCAATTTTCATAATTCTAACAAGATGAGGGCATCAATATTTACTTTCAACCCGATTCATTTATAGATCTCTTTGGAATTTGATACCACCAGTGACGGGTCACTACAAAAACCCGACAGCTCAAGGCAAAGAACACCCCGATACCAAGACACAAAGGGCAGGTCTGACTAAGCAAAGCCATTTACATTCAATGTCTTGACGGATTACCAAATTATGGCCAGAAAACAAGTCGAAGAACGACCGGATAGCGGCGCGCAGGCGAATTTACCCGGTGCATTAACCTAGTCTAATAGGACGAAAACCAGGCGGGAAAAAAATATGCAATCAGGTGAATATTGGATGCTGGTTTTGAGGATTGTAATCCTAGTGTCTATATTGTTTCCTTATCATCACTGCTTTACATAATTTATTAACACAAGAGCGGAGTCTGATTGTATGTTATCCAGGTAAAAAATATGGGTTTTCCAAATTCGATACCCGAGGGATGTTTTGACGAGTTCATTACAAATTGATCAAGACTTCATTGCATCGCTGCTTGCTTACAAAATTGATGAAAGCACAACTGACTTACGTGCCACGATAAAATCACGATCAAAGGTAAATACAATTGTTAGGTTACTGAATCTTACTTTTTGATTAAATGTTGTCCCATACGACCAAATTCATCAGTAACCTGACTTCGCGAACAAACAGCTTAACAACCAATCCTACTAGAGGTTCTCGCTATTGACAACATGCCTATTCTTTTGTTCGGTAATTCCTTTACTTCCTTCTCCACACTTTCTCCAACGGCTAATTGACTATAACTACTAGCTAACGCCCACACTTTCGCTAAGCTTATGTTAAGTAATTCATTTATGGAGCTCTTCTGTTCTATACTTCATTTGCCTGAAGTTTCGGGAGACGCCCTCACATTTCTTAATCAAGATTCCTGCTATTTTCGAAAAGGTTGGTGGAGATATTGTTAAAAAAATTTATTATTATTATTATTATTATTATTATTATTCATTATTATTTATTATTATTATTATTTATTATAGTTATTATTTTTTCTTATTATTATTATTATTATTATTATTATTTATTTATTATTATTATTATCAAAATGTGAAGAAATCCACGGCCAATATATGTGTACAGAAAACGTAGTGATTGCAACACGAATTAATTACAAGACCACAAGACAATTTTTTATATCTATTCAGATATATGTATGAATATATGTATACGTGTGTGTATATATTTATAATACATATAAATATATATACACAAACACAATCAGTAAAACCATTTTTAAATGTACTCATAAATATGTACGAATATATATATATGTGTGCATATATTTACAATATATATAAATATATATACACAAACATTTATATATATATATTATAGTCACTAAATTTCAACTTCTCCTTCAATTCTTCCTAGGGCGGGGCCCCAGCCTGTCAACTTAGTCGAGAGGTTCCGTAACTTCGAACATCGTACAACACAACCAACCGATCAGACCTTAATCCCAATCGTATTTCCTAATCCAAGCTTGGAACTCGAAATAGGTAATGATTATCACGAAATATTGTCTGGAGTGATTCATACCGTGTGAGAGAGAGAGAGAGAGAGAGAGAGAGAGAGAGAGACTGCCTCACGCATGCGCCAAATGTTATCAGCTAGCGGATTTTGCAATAGTGTAAGGGGTGCAACAAATACAATGCTATTTTTCTATGAGAAAATACATCGACTCACACTTTATATGTGCGAGTGTATGTATAATTTTTATAATTATGATATATATATATATAATATATATATATATATATACACACATATATATAGGCATATATTAAAAAATATATATTATATCTTATTAATACATTGTTCATACATTTCATTATCGTATAGTACGTGTATAAACGTCTATAGTAAAATCTATAATATTTACATATATTCTAATAATTATATATATATTGCCTATATATTGCACTACATTACATTATATGGTACATGTATAAAGACGTCTATACTAATATATATATATATATATAATATAATATATTATATATATATAATATATATATTAGTAATATATTTATAATTCTTATTATCATATCTATAAGGAAATATCTATATATATTATATATATCTATATATATATATATATATATAATATTATAATTATATTAATTTATTATATATATATATATATAAGGTGTATAATTATCTAATGTATTATATATTATATATATTATATTAATTATAGATATTATATCTATATATTATATTATATTATAAAACATCAATTGCATTAGTTGAACTAAACACAACAACAACCCAACAAAGGCAATACAACAGATATCAAGACACAAACACACACACACAAAACCAGTTGATACCCGCAGGACTTATCAGGATATCGGGAAAGCCAAAAGCTTATTAGCGAACAAGTTTTCTCGTTTTCGATCCATAATTGAGGTAAACTGTGTTGTAAAGGTCGTTTGGCGGGAGACTTACCCCACAAGGAGGCCACGATTAAGATTTTGTCCTAAAATTACTTTTGTTCTCTCTCTCTCCCTCTCTCAAAAAAAAATATATATATATATATATATATATATATATATATATATATATATAATATATATATACATACAGATATGTATGTATATATATTATATACACACACACACACACACACATATATATATATATATATATATATATATATATATATTATACAACACTGAAAAACTTACTCTCTATCTCCCTCTCATCGATATTCAGTTATCCTTTTGGCCCCACAACCTTCTTCCTCTCTCTCCCCCTCTCTCTCTGTCGACTCTTTCCACTCTTTCCCTCCCCTTTAAACATTATAATCAGTTACCAACATCATGACCACCTCTCGACAACCTTGGCCAACAACGACTTTGGGTATTGCCAAGCCACCTCTTGTCCTTGACAAGTGCAGACTGAAGTAACCACTCACTCACTCCCTGTGCAAGTTCTTGGTGTCATTTTTTACGTCAAAACACCAATGTTTATAGACCTTCAACAGGCCTTAGGATTCTTGTAGGACGGGCAAGGGATCACATCGTGGCCTGAGAGGACAATATATTAAGATTCGTTAATTTAGAGAGAAAAAGAGAGCGTTGACTATTATTACAAGCTTCTGCTCAGTTGCTGTTAAATGATCTACCTACGATTTGAGAGAGAGAGAGAGAGAGAGAGAGAGAGAGAGAGAGAGAGAGATGCACAGCAGAAGACAAAACCTTCCCTCGTAAGAGGTAACCCTAAGAGGTAAACACGAAGCGCCTCCCCTCCCCCCAAAAAAGTAGTCGACCTCGCATGAGGTTTCCCTCAAACCGGATGACCTGTCTCGCTGCTAACCAGTTCCCAACGCTCCCATTAGCCAAATCTAGGTCCCGCCTCTATTTTCTTCTTATTCTTCTTCTTCTTCTTCTTCTTCTTCTTCTTTTTACGGCACTGAGTGGATGACGTGTGGATTGTAGTAGACAATTCGTTCGAATGGAAAAAAAAAAGAAGAAAAAAGGCTGGAATTCCAAGATGCAAGTTTGTCGTTACTGTATCTCAATGCTCTGTTCCTGGGTGGTCTGATAATTCGTGGATAAGGCTTTTGGGTTTCGAAACCTTACGAAGGGTGAGAGAAGAAAGAACGGGAACTGGTCTCCAAACCAGAGAGATGTAGTTAAGAAACCAAGGAAGATAGGTAGGTTCAAAA
Organism: Macrobrachium nipponense; assembly: GCF_015104395.2. Classification (NCBI taxonomy): domain Eukaryota; kingdom Metazoa; phylum Arthropoda; class Malacostraca; order Decapoda; family Palaemonidae; genus Macrobrachium; species Macrobrachium nipponense. Next base: position 32,213,658 of record NC_087214.1, on the reverse strand, counting down.
CCTTAAGAATTGGCCAATGAATAGCGACGTAAATTTCTCAAGGCCACGTTTCAAAACCTTAGGAAATGGGTCCTTAAATATTGACGTGGGTTTCGAAAACCCACAACTCTTGGGAAGGGAGAGAGAAAGGAGGGAAATTGGTCTCGAAACCCTCTGATGTGATCCTGAGAACAAGGAATTAAGCGGTTTCATAATCTGAGGAAAAGGCCTATAAATAGTGACGTGGGATTTCTGGAAGTTTACGAACCGCGATACAAAGCTAAGTTTCGACAACTGAGGACAGGCTCCCAAAACCCATAGAGATGTTCTCGGAACCAAGAAGACAGTTCCAGACCTAACGGAAGAGTTTGGAGATACCGGTCGAATCGGGTTTTCGAAAACAGGGTCGTAATCTAGGAAGCAAAAGACGTGATCTCAAAAAACAGAGCCGAGATGCTCCTAGAAGCGGAATGAGAGGGAAATCTGGAAACCTAGGCGATCGAAAACCGAGCGAGAGAAATTATTTCAGAAAAGAAGAAAAGAAATAAAGCAATACGGTATAATATATATATATATATATATATATATATATATATCAATATGATATAATATATATATATATATATATATATATATATATATATATCATATACTATGCGTGTATGTAATATATAATACATGAGTATATTTACATATTTACCTATATATACGAGTGTATATAAACGTACATATATATATATATATATATATATATATATATATATATATATATATATATATATATATATATATACATATACATATATATATACATATATATATATATACATATATATATTTATCTATATATTATATACATATATATATATATATATATATATATATATATATATATATATATATATATATATATATATATAGAGAGAGAGAGAGAGAGAGAGAGAGAGAGAGAGAGAGAGAGAGAGAGTAAACAGGATCTGGGAAATAAGACCAACAATAAAAAACAAAAAACAAAAAAAAAACTATCGAAATTCCACTTCCCGTCGTAGAATCCGAACGGTATCCCGTCCCCAACTATCAAGAGATTCATCGAATATCCCCCACCAATTTTTTTTCCCTTTATTTTTGTTATTATTCTCTTCCTTTCGTTATATCGTTACACAAGGTTTTTTTTGCTTCGTCATTACTTGGCTACGAGGAAATCTTAAAATGACCTTTATATTCATATTCTTGTAGATCGATGTACCTGAATTTAGTCGAATGCAGAGGGTTACAAAGGGTACAGTCACAAAACACCTTTCGCCGTAGAAATGAAGAGATGTTGACCTGATATTAATCCTTATTACGCAAGAGCTTGGTGACAATTTCGTAAAAAGTTTGATTAACTAAATATTAAGCTAATGGATAGTCGACTGTTGTGGGTCGCAGTTTCAACTTCTTAGTCCCCTCTGCAATTTGTAATAGTGCCGTCAAGGGATGAACGATTATTCTTCGCTAATAATAATAATAATAATAATAATAATAATAATAATAATAATGCCAAAAGACATCCTCAATATGTCACTGAAACCTGACAAGAGAACTAATAATGACATTACATTTTCCTAAAGAGAGAGAGAGAGAGAGAGAGAGAGAGAGAGAGAGAGAGGCCTGTCAGAACACATGAATCACAAACGCCGCGTATTTCAACCACATCTCCGTTATGACAAAATCTGGGAGAGCATCTAATCCTTTCCTCGTTTTCTTTACACACCGTTTTCTATACGCCTTAGGGGACACTCCGGAATTACCCCTGATGACATCCATACCTATTACTGAGAATAGCTGTACGTCGAGATAGCTTGGACAAGGGCTACTGGCTCAGTTTAGCAATTCACGTGAGAGAGAGAGAGAGAGAGAGAGAGAGAGAGAGAGAGAGAGAGAGAGAAACTTTACTTGTGTGTATATGCATACATATATATATATATATATATATATATATATATATATATATATATATATATATATATATTATTTGTGTTTGTATACTTATAAAATATAAATCTATACACGTATATATGTCTATATATAATATATATATATATATATATATACATCATATATATATATATATATATATATATATATATATATATATATATATATATAT
>NC_087214.1:32164030-32209030 GCF_015104395.2 Macrobrachium nipponense | reverse complement strand
CACCTGGATTGAAAGTAGGTAATTAGAGAGAGAGAGAGAGAGAGAGAGAGAGAGAGAGAGAGAGAGAGAGAGAGAGAGAGAGAGACTAATTGTCATTGGCACCTCGTCAATTAAGAACTCTCAGTTTGTCAGTAATTGGATCGGATTAGTATCACAAGCAGTGGCGAAGGTGATAAGTGGTGTTTGCATGCAGAACGTACTTGAGAGAAAGAGAAAGAGAAAGAGAGAGAGAGGGAGAGAGGGAGAAGGGGAGGGATATCAATACAACTTTTATATTACTTCTCTTCGTCTGAACTTAAAATATTCTCTCTCTCTCACTCTACCTCTCTCTCTCTCTCAGGTACGTTCTGCATGCAAGCACCGTTTATCACCTTCGCCACTGCTTGTGATACTAATCTGATCCAATTATATTCGACAAAATGAGATCTCTAATTGACGAGGTGACAATGATAATTAAGTCTCACTCTCTCTCTCTCTTTATATATATATATATATATATATATATATATATATATATATATATATATTATATAGAGAGAGAGAGAGAGAGAGAGAGAGAGAGAGAGAGGAGAGAGAGAGAGCGCTGCAGTCCACCTCCAGCGACCGCATAGCATCAGGCCTCCTACTAGAGGTCATGACGCATGCATAAATGTATGAATTACACTCAAACACAACTGTTTCTTCTCCCTACCCAGCCCGCCTTCCTGCTCAATTCGGCAAACGGCCCGCCCCCCCACAAAGAATACAAAGCGCCTCGCTTGCGACGAAAACCAAGAAGAAGAATCGCTAGGCGTTCTCCGCCTTCATTTGCATTGAGATCGCGTTTCATTTCTCATTTCAAGACCACCACAGAGATCACTGGAGATCACGCGCATGCTCTGGTTTATGTTGGTCGGGGCGACTTTAATGGAAGGCGCCTGTCTTGACTGGTTGTTAAGACAGTTAAAATGTTTAGTACTTGTTTTCATTATTATTATCATTATTCAGAAGATGATCCCTATTCATTGCGGTACAAGCCCAAAGGAGCCATTGACTAGAAACTCGAAAGGTGGTTCCTATGTATATAGAGTTCATTTGAAAGCAGCATCAGATGGTAAAATGAAATTCAGGAAGAAGGAAAGAAACTAACAAATAATGACATAAATAGATAAAAATACGAGTAAACGATTAAAATACAGCAATTGTTTCAGGGCAGTAATAAATTGCATTGAAAAAGGGGAAAGGAGTTGGTGGCCAAATGCCTTCATGATTGTGAAGTTGTGAAATGGTTCTTGTTATGTCTGTGTTTGGTTGGGTCCCAGTATCAGTGTAACGTTCGCACATTCTCCTCTTTGGTCTTAATTTAACCCGCCAAGAACGCCTTGGGATACACGCCCAGTGTAAAAACAAACCAAACATGTTAGCCGAGGCATTACCACAAATATTGCGCGCCCCCTTCTACACTCACACACACAACAAGAAAATCCTTGCGAATAAATTATCATATAATCACTGGGCGCGAGAATGAATCGGCGTTGGTAGACTGGCTCCGAAGATATTACAGAATAAACGGAAAGTTTCCTTTCCCTTCACCGACTTCGAGGGAGCCTCTGAGGCTCACAAGAGTCTGCAGCTTCTTAGGAATTGGCTAGCAAAGGGGTTGCCACCTCATCGGCCATGAGTCCGCCGGATGGCTAGGACAGCTTTTTATGCAGTGGGCCGAACCCTTTCCCAAAGGAAGTTAGTCAAGAGGCTGCCTCAGCTACCGATCTGTTGCTATCTTGGAGCGAAGACAGGTTTGGTCAGTGGGAACTTCAAAAGGAAGTTTTTTAAGTTTTATACACAGAAGTTCAGTCCAGTGCCATCAAGAACAGGAAGTCTGAAACGTTTGAGATAATTAATATGAAAATTTGGAATATTTACAAGTTTCATATTTTGGGTATAATACCGAGGACAACTCGAGGATTCTTTTAATTTTTTAATTTTTTTAAAGGAATCTTGGTAAATGAGTAAGACAAGATAAAGATATAACACTAGCCAGCACGGACTCTTGCTCCGAACATTAAAAAGTATCTCCACATATGAGGGGGGGGGCGAGGGGGGTGAATTTGGAAGTACCCTCCCAAATTGAAGGGGGGGCGTGAGTTTTGAACGTACCCTCAATTGGAATACCAACCTCCCAATGGAAGACAATTCTCTGCGACCGTATTGGCATCCGAATAAGCACCATAACCTGAGAGAGAGAGAGAGAGAGAGAGAGAGAGAGAGAGAGAGAGAGAGAGAGAGAGAGAGAGCACGGTGTTGATAGACGTCTGAGCATTGGTCCAAGGACGAACGTGCCTAAAACTTCATGAATATCATCTACCAGGAGGAGGTTTTTGGGATGGACAGACCGACGCGACGTTATATTACCATCTTCATCCTGAGATCACCTGAATTCGACCACATGTCCAATATCTCTACAGAAAACACGATTGTTTCGAGTTCTACGAACAAGAAAGCAGAGACAAAATTTCCCTCACCGAAGGAAAGGCTCCTTTTTTTTTTCACTGACTTATGAAACTCACTAAACCAAATGACTCGTTGGCCCCGCAAACAACGACAACAACAACAACAACCGGTTTTTAAGGAAGATGCGACCAAGACGATGACGCGAGCAAAATATCGCCAGTTTACTTGACTTAAAAAAGTAAAAAAAACAAATCGTCTTTCACGCGCATTCCAGGAGAAGCGAGAGGCCGCCGCCGAATGCTAGATGCGACCAAGACAATTCTTGGTCGCCTGTCAAACCGACCAAATAACTGGAGACTAAAATCTAGGTCACTTCGTTCCTCCCGACGAAGCGACCCGTTCGGGATATGATCTCGGCTCAGGTCTCTCTGGGTGATTATCAGCCAGGGAAAACACTCCCCCCCCCCCTCCCCCCCCCCCCCTCCCCCACCCGCCCCGGGCTCCCCAGGCCACTCTAGGATACATTGCCCCTTCCAACTGACTCCTCGGAAAAGTAGAGGGAGGGAAGATTGAATGAAAGAGAGGGAGGGAAGATTCAAATAGAAAGAAAAAAGTAGGAGAAAAGGGAAGATTCATAGAAATAAAGAGAGGGAAGTTATTGAATAAAGAAAAATTAGAGGGGGGAGGGGAAGATTGTGAAAGAAAAGAGAGGGAGGGAAAGATTGTGGAAAGAAAAAGTAGAGGGAGGAAGATTTCAATAGAAAGAAAAGTAGAGGGAGGGAAGATTCAATAGAAATAAAGTAGAAGGAGGGAAGATTGAATGGAAAGAAAATTAGAGGGAGGGAAGATTGAATGGAAAGAAAGTAGAGGAGGGAAATTCAATAAAGAAATAGTAAGGAAGGAGGGAAGATTGAATAAAGAGTTGAAAGGAGGAAAGATTAAATGGAAAGAAAGGTAGAGGGAGGGATTCACTCTGTTGAGTCTTAGGATTTAGTCGTGACTCACATGTGACTCATAAGGATTCGGCAGAGGTCGGGGACTCCGACTATAGTTGCCGCTTCCAACGGACTCCCTAGTTCGTTAAATGCCTCAGAATGTCTTCTGACTTACTCGCTTGGTGTTTTGGGCATCACTAAGTATATCAACAATGAATCACAGTTACTCCACCATAGCCCCAGGTCTGTTAAAAGGGAGCAATTTGGATGTCTAAGAGACTAAATTTGCTTGGTTTTTAGGCCTCCTTGTGACCACCGATCTTCTGGGTCCTGAGACTATGTTGTCATGATCATGACATTTGTGAAATTAAGTCCAATATGATGTTATGTCACTGAAAGTCTCGCCAAGTATACACTCCTCGTATGCGAAGAAATTTGTAAACAAAGCGAAGTGAAAAATAAACGAAGCAATTAAAAGTTTAAGTAAATACTTACAAGAACATTTTTAATACATAAATGAAAAAAATAACCCACTTACAAGCCTCCAAGACATAGCCATAACAAGCTCATGTCCCTCCTCACCCCCCCTACAATAATAGCTCTTAAACACCCCGCGCTTAACCCCTACAGTAATAACACCTCCCCCCTCAGGCGCCTGCCAACCATCACAAGTACAATATCAGCTTCCTGGGATATCAACCCTTACGCAATACATAAACAGATCCAGCGTCACCCGTTTCTCACAGATACCTCTCTCTTACCCCCTCCAATAACAACAACAAATCCGTAACTACAATTGCACCACCATAATCATCACTTCCCCACTACAATAAATTCATAAGCAATCATCTAACTTTACCACCATCACACACAGTTATACAGTACTTAACACCGCACCCCCCAACTCCTTCCTGTACTCTCTGTTACCATCCCACCGACACCCTATCATCCCCCCACCCCTCTCCCCCAAGGGCAGCACCGGGCACAGCTGAAGCTGGGCTAGGGTCAGTGACCTAGGTAAAGCTGTACCCGTTCTCAGAGAGAGAGAGAGAGAGAGAGAGAGAGAGAGAGAGAGAGAGAGAGAGAGCTTGTACACACCTCGTAGCTAGCTGTTGTTGATGAGAGAGAGAGAGAGAGAGAGAGAGAGAGAGAGAGAGAGAGAGAGAGAGAAGACTGCTTTTAGGAACAGCAGGAGATTCATAAATATTTCAGATTCATTAATGATAATTGCTTCCTTTTAAAAGTTCGCGCGTTCAAGATTTGACCGGATGTATTCAGTGCTTAGTGGTTAGTGGATACAGACTTACATGTGTGTGTGTATGTGTGTGTGTGTATGTATCTTATTCATAAATGCATAATTCTGAATCAGGAAAATATGGAACGTGAATATATATAAATAAATATAAATGCTATGAAGGAAAGAGAAATAATGGAGTGCTGATTTTTGGAATTCGTGTCCTTTACTTAACAGGAAGTAAAGTCGTAAGGCCTACTAGTAGCACTTCACTGTTTCATCACTTCTCTCTCTCTCTCTCTCTCTCCTCTCTCTCTCTCTCTCTCTCTCTATATATATATATATATATATATATATATATATATATATATATATATATATATATATATATATATATATATATATATATATATATACATATAACATATATAGTTAAACAATAAAATGAAAACAGTAAAATATAAACAAGTACATGAATAATTAGGAGAAATAACGTGATAGTGATTTATTAACAAACAACGCAACTAACGTTACGGAGAGAGAAGGGAAAGGCGGCAAACAAAAAAAAAAAAATAAAAACATTCTAACATCATAAGAACAGGACTTGGGGTCCTTACAAGCCCAGGTAGTTGTGAAAGTGAGAAGGATATTCCAGAAGCAAGGACAGTGGTGAATGCAAGATTGTGGGAACAGGATACATAGACTTAAATATAATATATACATATATACATATAAATATAATACACACACACACATATATATATATATAATATATATATATATATACATATATAATGTACATACATATATAGTCAACACACTGTTATTCTATCAAACCATGTTTCGCAAATCTAATACCCAGGTATTAAGATATACTTGAACAAGAATAATTAATTTACATTACTGTTACAATAAAATATTTCTTCACAATACAATATATGGCTACAATACTATTGCAAGCAAAAGCACTCGCTGCATATCTGCATACAGCACTCGGCTATGCAAGCTGCTTAGGACTAGTTTTCATTGTCATACCTCCATTAGCATTCATAAGATAATATTCACGTCAGACAACTATAATCACTATGCAAGAGAGAGAGAGAGAGAGAGAGAGAGAGAGAGAGAGAGAGAGAGAGAGAGAATGATTAGATTGCACATGTTATGGCTTCTTCAAATGGACATTGTAAACGAGAGAGAGAGAGAGAGAGAGAGAGAGAGAGAGAGAGTGAGAGAGAATGAATCACGATTCAATGGAGAACGTCTAATCCAGTGAATGGACATTTTAACAACGAGAGAGAGAGAGAGAGAGGAGAGAGAGAGGAGAGAGAGAGCACGAATGCATGATCAAATGAGGATATACACAAGACTTCACGTGACTTTAGAAATGAAAAAAAAGAAGAAAAAGCGGAATGCACATGAGAGAACAGGTGTGACCGGGTGTGGTGGTTCTGAGCATGCGCAGAAGAGGGCAAGAAACGCACCTCTGTCATGCGCAGAGGCATAACGAAAAACGGCACAAGAACTTGATCGGGGTTTAAGGTGGGGCCGTTTTCCTCTCGTTCCAAAGGCGGTACTTCCAATAAAAGACACTTTTCAAATACTTCAGGATGATCCGTTCCAAAGGCGATAGTTCTCAAACCTCTGAACTTGAGACCCTAGAACTACGAATGTTAAGAGAACGGACAGGTTCTGGATGAGCTGTTCCATATGACACACCTCTGGAAATCAACCAGCTCAAGAGTAAATAGATGGCCCAGTTCAAGTCGTTGCAAATTCCTCCGAAAAGAAAGGCACGAACGATCTAGTCGAACAGCCCAGATGGACAGGACACCTTCAGAATTAGCGTTCCATAGGTAGTGCGTTCGCTAACAACCCCCTCCAACTCCCACCCCTACAGAGAGCGAGTGAGAGAGAGTAAACGAAGGAAACAGCAGACATCGCTCCATAACGACGGAAGGCTACGAGTACCAGAAACCAAAACTAGAGTTCTACTGGTTGAAAGCAGCAGCAGAAGAAGAAGAAGAAGAAGAGGCACACATTCCACAACACAACAAGGCATGGAATGGAATGGAATGCGCGATTTAGGCATGAAGAAGCCAAGCACTGGGACCCACAGGGTCATTCACCAACAAGACAATATCGAAAAGGAATACATGACATTTCAGCCACTGAAGCCCAAGATGACTGAAGTAATTATGCAGTTCCTCGAGATCGAATCGCAGACGATAGCTTTGGAAGTCTCCTAATCTCGAGACGTTTCTTCTTGAAGTACGGAATTCGATGTGGTCCTCGGCATGAACGGTATATGCAACTTGCCGAGGAAAGGACTGTCAAGAATGACGATTGCACGGAGTTATCTCGCTTCCACTGAGGTGGTGTGCTGATATCATCCACTAAATGATCTGATGCAGTTTCTCATTAAGCTCAACGTTAATGATTAGTCTTCTGATTTACGTAACTGTTTTTATGTAGGAACGAGCATATGCTGTATTATAGTCTCCTAGTTATTATTTTTGTTTGTTCTGGTCTGTTTTCCCTTCCACGTACGGTCACTTTCGTATAAGAGACCTTACTTTGCAACTTTGGGCTTTTTATGATTAATAATAATAATAATAATATAGTATTATAATGGGCGTAATGTCTGTCCGTCCGCCTGTCATTCAATCACGGCCAAACGACTGGTCTGATGGGCATGAAACTTGGCAGGATTATTGTGGGGACTCTTAAAATGGTTTATAATGGGGTTTCATCCTACCTCCCCCGACCCCCTCCGAAGGGTGTTGGGGTACAGCAACAACAACTACCACAATAATAATAATAATAATAATAATAATAATAATAATAATAATAATAATAATAATAATAATAATAATTATAATGATTAGTTTCATTAAAATTATTGCTCCACCAACTGCATTAATTTTATAGAGGTTCCTCTCTATTTTTTTAATTGTGGTTTTCTCTGAATAGCTGAAATTCAAATTGAATTTTAAATCTTAACTAACGCCCCAGGCGTTGTAATAAAATTTGACACTTACTGTTTGCTGGGTTTAGACATCCCAACCCTCGGTGCGTTGCTCACCACTTTAAGCAACTATGAGAAAGCCACAGTTAGAAAAATAGGGAAGAACCTCTATAAAATGAATGCAGCTGATGCAGCCATAATTTTTTAATAAAACATTTTTAAAAGAGGGGGTTACTTCCAGCATACAATAATAATAATAATAATAATAATAATAATAATAATAATAAAATAATAATAAATAAAATTATAATAGTTATTATTATTATTATTATTATTATTATTATTATTATTATTATTATTATTATTATTATTATTATTCTATCATCGTTTAACTGCGGAGGCGAAATAATCAAAGGTTATTGAAAACCGTTTCCAAAATTTCTTCTTTTTCTTGGTTGACAAGAAATTTGGCCTTTTATTTAACATATATAGAGGATGAATAGAAATATATTAGAACCTGTTTTTTTTTAAGAGCGTTTTCGGGAATGAACTGCTTTTTTGCTGATATGGAAAAAAGCACAAGACAAGACAAATTGTTCAAGTTCCTATTCCTGTGTGTGTGTGTGTGTGTGTGAGAGAGAGAGAGAGAGAGAGAGAGAGAGAGAGAGAGAGAGAGAGAGAGAGAGAGAGAGGACTGCATTTACCAATCGCAGTTACATTGTCAAATAGAGAGAGAGAGAGAGAGAGAGAGAGAGAGAGAGAGAGAGAGAGAGAGAGTAATGTTTACGAATTTCGACCTCACCACGATATTCTAACTAACGATGCTCTCGTTCTCTTTGCAGGATGCTTAGCACCATGAAGTGTTTAAAAACGTTAGTTTTACTACTCATGGCCGACGCGCTGGTCAGTGCCATGTCAAATTGTACAAGGTAAGTGTTGCTTGATATAAAAACCTTAAGTTCTGTCCCCAGGCAGGTATTCATAAACTATCTAATCTATAATTCCATATGGAAGTGTTGCTTACATATAAAAACCCTTAGTTCTGCCCTCAGGCAGGTATTCATAAGCCATCTAATCTATACTTCCATATTTAAGACTATCATAAAATCTATTCTGCTGTGAAATCATTATTTGTATAAAAGTTACCTTGAAATTTTGCGTTTAAAACCGTGTCAAGAGTTTTATTCAGCCATCATAGAGCCACTAGATTTATCTAAATCAAAACTGCATATTAAAGTCTCTCAACTTTGACCTAAACTATCTATTCCGTTTTGGACAAGTCCTTAACCTGTAGAACCACTATACCCCACTGTTTAATTTGTTGAGCTAAGCCAAAATCTATATTGATCCTCCAGTAAATTCTTATCATCGCTACTTTTATGCGTAACTATTGTGAGCGAGATCAAGTTTACTAAACCTGTACAGGTCATTGACCTCTATAACCTCCTCCTCTTCTTCAAGCAAACCAAAATCAGTCTTTCGGACTCTTAAACAGGCCCTAAGCTCCTTGTAGCCTGCTGAATGCCTATTCTGGCTTCCAGCAGGTCGGCAGCATTCATTACCCATTCATTTCTTTATCTAAATCTAAATTCTAATCATTACTCAGCTGGTGATGTCCTACCTACTAAAACTTGTCCAGTGTCATCCTACGTGGCTCGCAGAGTTTGGTTTAACGAATAAATCCAGCATTCGTGAATTTCCATTTAGAAAAACCCCATTCCTCCGAGTGCATGGTTCGCTAACTGTTTCTTTTTCCCCTCTAACTCCCAAGCTTTGGAACCCTCCGTCTGTATCCGCTTTTTTTCATGATTTTACAACATTCCAGCCTTCGGTAGGCGGGGCTGCTGCTTCCTCCTTTGAGGTTGAGCCTCAATGATATTTTATTTGTGTATTTTAAAGCCTTAGCTAAATAAGAGCACTAGTCTGCACCTATTATTGGCCTCTGTATCTAAGTCAGTAAATCCATTTATTTATTCAGTTTCAATGAGACGTATGAAAACACCACTATAAATCTAATGGATCACCCTTTTCAAAACACCCCAGAACACGCAACACCAACCAACAAACCTAAAAAAAAAAAAAATACCAGAAGATTGGATTAGCTCAAAACCTGCTGCACAAACAAGAAAAAAAAAGCTGTCAAACAAGTGAGGAAGTACCCTAATTCTTCTTCTTCTTGTTCAAGTTAGGAGAGGCGGCCTTTAGTCCCTAATAATACGGTTTTACAGAAGAGGCATTACAATTTTATCGCAAGGAAAGCACCTGCTGCTAATTAACCAGACTGGGTGTGAAAGCAGCAGGGCTATAAAAAAAAGGCCATTCATTTCGGAAGCAAGTGTCCACAGAGTAGCTTATGTTGTGGAGGAATGAAACCCGGTAAAGTGAACAGAAAATATTGAAGACGAGGCCACTAACGGATCAGTACCGTTGATAGTCGCGTATGGACAGCAATAAAAACGTTAAAAAAACGAAGCCTGTGGAGTATTGCTTCTTAAAGACGTGATAAAATGTGCAAATAGGACGGCCCTCAAATATTTCTAAAGAAGCAAATGCCTACTTGAACAGTTTTCAACTACAATAATTGATAAATACACTAACATCCTAGACCATTCAATTACAAGAGTATAACCCTTAATACAGAAACTAAGATCAAAGACCATTCAATCAAAAGACTACAGTCCTTAATAAACAAACTAAGATCCTAGACCTTTAAATAGAAAGTATGTAGCCTTTAACGTAAAAACAAAGGTTCGCGACCATTAAATTAAATGAATGTAGAGTGTAACAAACAAATTCAGATCCAAAACCATTCAGTTGAAAGTCTACAGTCCTTAATAAACAAACCAAGATGCCTAAATTGCAAGTCAGCACTCCTTGATTAACAAACCATGACACCAGACCCACTAAACTGACAGAACAGAGGTACCCTCGACTCTCCACTTCACCCTATTAACTAACTAACTCCATTCCAGTATCCACCAAGGAAGCAAAACGAACCGAGTCCTCATGTGCTCCTTTATTTTCCAGCGACGCCAACACCCCGCACTCCCGAAAGAAACGTCTGATCTTCATCACGTCCGAGAGACGGCTGACGCTGCCCCCGGAAACCCTGTTGGTGTTGACGCCCACCCTGAGTATCCCCGTGGCTAGGAACCTCCCGACGGGTTACCACGCCTCCATGACCATCTCCATCCCCTTCAAGAGTAAGGTTCCACTGGCTGGGTGATGACTCCCTGGCAGCGGTTAACGAAAGTGGTTCAATTCGTAATCAAAGGACGGTTTCGAATGAGTCTTTCAGGACGATTTGTTCTTTTTTTTATTTTTGTTTACCTCGCGAAGATGGCTTGTCTCTCTTCTTCTTCTTCTTCTTCTTCTTCTTTTTGACAGAGCTCTCAAGAGGCCGCGAGTCCTCCTACCTTCTTCCTCTATCTTTCTTAGGCATTTGAAGATAGTTTAAAACTCTAGTTTGAAACTCTAGTGCAACTCGCTAGTCAGGGTATAGTGGTCTGATTAGTCAAATCTAATGGCAAGACAAGAATTAACAATTTCATATCACAAAAGGCAGTGCATAGCCTAGCTGTTGAAGTTAGCTAATTTTAGTAATTTCTTCTAAACCTTCTTAGTTAACCTTGACATTTCACAGTACCTACTAGAAGACCTAGACCCTTATTTTGACAATTTTCGACAAGAGACCCAACGTACTAAATAAAAAAATCCCTACTTAATAGACAAAGGTTACTGCAAACTTACTCTGTGAATTACAGTGTCACAAAAAGAACTCGATAAACTGGTGCATATGGTTGTCTACATATCACATGAAAAAACATTTTTGTTAATAGACCTCAGAATCTTAGCTCTAGATATTTCATGATGTTTAAGTGAACTTTTTCCCTTTATGATGAAGAATCTCAGCTGTCATCCATACATATGAAAATTTTGTGACAACACTTTACTTCAGAACTGGTTTAGTAGTGAACTTTTTCATGTGTACCATATCCCGCACACCTGGCAATCCTTCACGAAGCTTTCAATGAATGGTTCACAATATTTGCTTTTCATAAACTCCTGAGACAAGTCCATCGCAATCAGTACTTGATTTTTTCTCTCATGATCCTCTTGGGATACTGTCCTGTTGCTAAACTGAAGATTGTCCACTTATTTTTATGCTCTATATTGTTCCTAATGTTCATCACCACTTTCTCTAGATTTAAGTTGGCATTTGGGTAAAATTTTCACCAATTGCATTGGTTCTTAGAATGTTTTCCTCACTGAAGTTGTTAAAACTCTCTTGATTTTTCTGACATTCGATAATTTCGTCTCACAAAAGCGACAAATCCACATTTCTGAACTGACCAGACTGGCAAAAAAGGTAGTTAGTCACCAAAACATTTTTTGGAAGGACAACAATCTTCTTTATAAACTTATTTATGTAACATGACTTTCAAAAGATTTGCCATTTTGTTTTCTTCCAAAGACTTGCTTTCAAAGTGTGACTACTACTGACTTGAGGCTGCTCTGTCTGTCTCTCTGCTTTGCTAGTCATGGCAGGAATGCGTCAAACTTGACATGAGCACATGACTTTACAGTTCACAACTAACACTTGCAACCACTGACCCAAAACTTGACCACTTGCACTTTCATATAAGCTAAAAACTTGTTGACCATCAAACACTTCTACCAGGTTATAAAACACTTCAACACAATTATAAGAATTCATAAACACTCCTTGAATTGATACAACTCAACAAATGTTTACACCCGCTACAGGCAAGTGAAAATGTATTCCGATTCAAAACCCTCATTCAGAACCCCAAAAGTGATGTAATATCTGCCAAAACCTTAGTAGGAAACCCTGGAAAGGGTAATGTAACAAACACACTTTTACAAAGTATGCAAAATATTCCCTTTGAAACTGCTCTTTTACCCATGTAACTATAAGGAAAAATTCCATTAAAGGTTAAAAATGACTATTTCCTTCATACAGCAAAACAATATTCTCGGTTTTTATTGACCAAATTCTAAGTTCAGTGATACAGCATTTCTCATGAAAATATGAAAATCCCGTACAACAATATTTTCTAGCTGCATAATACACTATTTACCCAAAATCCCGAAGACCCCATGAGGTATACAACAGAAAGTCGCTGTTGAGTAATGCACTATTTACCCAGAAAACCTGAAGACCCCATTCGGTATACAACACAGTCCCAGTTGAGTAATACATTATTTGCCAAGATGACTTGAACGTCCCAAAAGTTTACAACAGAAATCCCAATTTGAGGGGTGCAACATCCACACACTATACAACTAAAACACAATACACAAAACTGAGCAACAATTATGCCATCTGACTCTTCACGACACTTTTCTTTCCACGCTTTGAAACTGATTGATAATGACAACTGTGGCTAAATGACCTCCAAAATAGACCTGACATGACCTTCTCCTCACAGTTGCATTTGATGACCTTGGTTTGACCTCTGAAGAAAACCCCTGGGGACTGTGGCCTGCATTCTTTAGGAGGAGGCGTGACACTACCTCCCTCCCGGGCATTAATTGGGCAGGTGGCGACAGGTAAGCTTCCACGGACAATTGATTCTTTGGTGTGTAAAGGATGAGGAACAGCTAAGCACAGCCACAATAGTTCTTATGGGGAACAGTTAGTAGAGGAACGTGCTTTCCATTGGTTCTCAGAGCAAAAAACTGGAAATTATCTACTAGTTACTAAAGAGGAAGTTCGGGAGACAGCGGCTTTCAATTTAGTCTTATGGGATGGCTTGAAAAAAAAAACCAGAGCTTTCAGTAGGGTCTAAAGAGGATGTGTTGAAAAACAAGCTTTCAATGAGACCTTAGGGTGACAGACTGGAAAACAGAAGATTTCTATTGGTTAGAAAGGGATTATGATGGAAAACGAAGATTTCAAATAATTCTTTTTAGAGGACAGGTACAAGTTGTTTATGTTTACTTCTTGGAGGTCTGGAAAACAGACGATTCTTCATATTCTTAAAGGTATGTGCTGGGAAACAAATGGCTTCAGAAAGGTCATCAAGAATGGATTGGAAAATGGACGATTTCCATTAGGGGGTTTTAAGGAGTAGCAGGAAAACAGCAACTTTCAATTGTCTCTAAAGAATACAAGTTGGAATATGGAAACGTCCAAAGATTTCACAAGGAAACAGACCGAAAGACAAGAACTTTCAGTCGGCTCTAAGGAGAGGGGTTGGAACTTGATGGAACTTCATTGGTATTTAATGGGACAGGCTGAGAAATAGGCGCCTGCGATTAGTAATTGATGAGACTGACAGGAAACTAGATGTTTTTGATCGGCTTCAATTGGGACATTTAGAAATTTTGCTCCGATTGCTTCCAGGAGAGAGACAAGCTAGCTAAAGGTTATTTTTAGGGATTCTTAAGTCAACTTTGTGTAATTACTGTCTTCAATTTATTTCTATAGAGATAGATAGTGAAGAGTGACTGATTAGCCATTCCATGGATGGATAGAAAAAATGGTGGTGTCAATGTCAACCACATTTGGTTCTGAGTCTTATATCACACACAATAAAAGACAAATAACAGTAACTGATGTTTCCTCTGAATCTGAATTTGGGCTATCGTATTTTATGTTTACTAAATAAGTTTATATAGCTTTCAATATGTGATTCCTACATTCATAAAATAATCATTACTGGAGACTCACTGCAATAAAGAATATCTTAAGGTAAAAAGTAGGACAAAATCTGGAACTCATCTGTTTTAATTTTTTTTTTTTTTTGGGGGGGGGGGCAGACATACTTATCAATAGGTTGGCCCCCAAGTATCGCATTTCCTAGCAAGTACTGCCGTTAGCTAGGTTGAAACTTTTAAAAGCAGAACAGTAGGGACTAAATTCTTCCCACCTGGATATAAAAAGAATCAATCTGATACTTGGATACTTGAGACAACATCTAGAAAAGAGACTTAAAAGAATATTAAATGAATATCAATGAACTATGAAATCAATTATTGAAAAAAAAACACTTGTGTAATGAACCAGCAACTTATCTAATTTCTTCTTTCCTCCTCCTCCCCCTCTTTTCCTCTACCTTTTCACCCAACAGGGAAATGTTGTACCAGGTGGTAGAGGACGCTCTTCACAACATGGGCCTGGATGGGAAGGCCTGCCTGCTGAGGGCTATCTGCGAAGTGTTCCAACTGCCCCTCATCAACCACGGATTCTTTGGGGAGGTTCTCGAGTTGTTCCTCAGGTAGGGTTCTCAAGTCTTCAAGTAATGATGACATCCTTGCATTCAAAACTACCCCAGTGTTTGAGAAAAACTCAGTACTTGGAGAATGAGGTGTAATTAAAATCTTTCATCTTCAACAGCGCCAGCAGAGCTCCTCACGCAGACAAGCGCCTGGATGAGTACTCAAGAGCCGAGCGAATTGGAAGGTCGAGCGGAGAGTGCTTCGAGTACCATGAAGCATGTCAGTGGTCCCTATTTACAAACCCAGGACAACTGCACTGGGAGTAAGTCTATTTATCAAACAAGCTTAAGCCAAAGTTGGGTACTGCTTTACGCTAAGCGAGAACTAGGAATATCCCTCGTTCACTATATTAAGGACATAAATTTTCTATTTTTTAAAGTTCATTAATAATAAGTAACAGAACTTTTAGGTCCCTTTTTAATTTAGACCTACCCACGAGATCCTGAATTCATGTTTTACAAAACTAATCCAGGATACTAAGAAAGGGAAAAGGCTATTGTTTGCTCCTCATGAGTAATTGTACTGGAAGCAAGATTTTGTTTATTCTAAGTTAGTGGTTACAGATGCAGTGGGAGTCAGAGCTACTATCAAAACATTTCACGATTTTGTTGATTCTTTCTTTCCTCTTGAAGACCATGCATACAAAATGTTTCCACTTTTTAACTGGAATTCAGTCTAAACATCACACTTCTAAATTCCATCCAGTCCCAATCCAAATAGACCATGATTTTATATATGTAAGATTTTCTAAGCAAATAACATACCCCACACCTCAAAGTCTATTTAATGATTAATTAAATAGTGCGATGTTTTCGTCCAAAATGCCACTGCTTCTAATAAGGTTTATTTCCCACAGGGACGAGGATATAGCTGACGAAGGAGTTGTGGGCCAGTGCTCTAAATCAGCTTCTTACGAACAGACAAACAAAAAAGATGCCTTCTTCGAGATCCCACACAGTCCCTCTAAAACCAACGCGAAGAAAACTACAGCAATCACTAAATTCACAAAATTACAGAAAACCAATTAAGGTTTTATATGAAGATGTACAAAATTAGGCATTTTTTTTTACTTCACTGTACGAATGACACAATGCTGGACATTGTGAAGTTGTAGTGGCACTTACATAGTTTTAAGACTGTATCAGAACCACTTGTAGTGGTACAAGTTAATTTCCTACCTGTCATGTATGTAGTATTTGAAAACCGTCAATAGATTTATCATGCAAAGTCATGCTTACTGAGAGCTTTTGCATTGCATATGCGAAATTCTCATATTACCTGGCCTCATACAATGTTGATGACCAAACTAGTTGCAACATCAGATTACAATAGAGTCAGTCAATTAATACGTAATGCCTTGTATGAGGTTGTACTGTAAAAATAAACATGTTTAGGTTGTGATGTAAATCCAGTGAATATGTTTAAGTTGTAACTTACATTGGTGAAAAAAGTTTAGGTTGTACTGAAATCTCAGTGGAGATTTTCAAGAGGATGAAGGCATTTAGCCATTAAAAGCTGCCGTTTTTGTTGTTGACACAATGCATTTATTCAGTTGGATGAAAAAACATAAATGATATCATGTGTAAACAAAAAATGGACACTTGAATCTACAATGACATCGGTCATATACAAGTTGTGACCCCACAGAACCCCTTCAAGGATTCTCTTTCCTGTGGCCACAACAGATGCGAGTGTCTCTCGGGCATTTTATACATATCGTTGCTTGCTTGTCTTAAGAGTGCATTTGTCCGAGCATATGTAAATAGTGTAGGAAATAAGTGGTTACATACAGCTGGACGTCTCTTGTTTTTCTCCCAAAAGTTAGAGATCTTCAGAGCTGAACTATTCCTCTGGTGATTCCCAAAGGCAAAGCCTTAATGCTTGCTCAATACTAAGACTTAAGTGAATCCCAATGAATCCAGTGTATAATGGCATTTTTGACTGTTCACGAGTCAGAATTTTTCGTTTTTTTCGTTTGACACAGAGGAGCAATGATTTAAAACATTGAATGACATGAACAACTGATATTTGCTACTTTACATTTTGCTGAATAAAACTTGCTTTATTTCCAATAACATGACAGTTATTGTTGATAGGATCTAGGATTCTTAAGGTAGTAACTCATCACACAGACTTCCATAAGGTGTGTAAATGTACAGAGAGAGAGAGAGAGAGAGAGAGAGAGAGAGAGAGAGAGAGAGAGAGAGAGAGAGAGAGAGAGAGAGAGAGTGCATGCCATCCTTAAAAAGACCATAGGCCAAATAGAAGAAAGAATTTCTGGATGCCTACAGATTATCTAACTAACAAAATTTTCACAGAGAACTGACACAATCATTAGATCACAAGAAACTCAGGAAATTAACCACTGGGTTAAAACTACAGAATTAAGTGTCTGTGGATGAACACGAAACCAGTAATGGGACTAACAGTTCTTCATCTATAAGACCACTAGACTAATATGACCCCAGGAAACAGACCAACACAAACTGAAACAATTGTCCATACCATCCTCATGGTTGAACACGTTTTAAGGATCTTTATAACCCAAGACATTTAAAAAAAAGGCTTAAATACCCCAACACAAGGCATCGGAAAACAATTAAAACAAGAGTATGCTACCTTATTGATATTGTATTCTAACTTTGGGATGTGACGAGACCAGCTTTATTTACCACTTACTTCGTACAGACATGACCCATTTCATCGAGTTGTATGTTTACTTTGTAATGTATTTATTTGTCACAAATGTTCCTGTCAAACCTGTTTATCCACTCGAAGTGGCCTAAGTGCGTGCTGTAAACTCTGTAGCCTATTCAAGTGCAACTTACTTTCACCTTACTTAACTGTGAAAATGAAAATAGGAGGGGGGGGGGAACAGACAGAATAGAAACTGAATAAGGAGCTACCCAGACGCCCCCCCCCCCTCCCTTTGTGCATGATGAACAATTTCTCAGAAAATTCAGAGGATCACTAACTTTAGCTCAAAGTAAC
The DNA here is from genome assembly GCF_015104395.2 of Macrobrachium nipponense. Lineage (NCBI taxonomy): Eukaryota > Metazoa > Arthropoda > Malacostraca > Decapoda > Palaemonidae > Macrobrachium > Macrobrachium nipponense. The sequence goes on along the minus strand of NC_087214.1, from coordinate 32,191,230 downwards.
CTACTTTCCTTTGTAACTCATTGACGTTTTGTGCGTCAGACAGTGCCAGTATCTGTTTGAGAGACAGGGATGCCCCATTTTGGGCATTCCACTGGGAGGGTGGGATGGGAATGATGAAGTGGGATTAAGGGAGGGGAAATAAAGGGTTAGTAGTGCCATAACTAGTTCATTTTTTTATATTTTTTTTATAGGGAGTTGAGGCTTCTCTGTTCAGAGGCGGAGCTAATGGTCAGTTTTAGCTTTTTAATTCTGCAGTGTTGGAGATTGGAGACCTTTGCTTCACATCGTTCAAGAATGAAGCTATGAAACACTTTGTTGCAAACCAGAGCTACATTACTCTTTCGATCAAAATTATTGTCACATCTCACCTTAAAAGAGGAGACTTGTACACCTTTGTTGAAAGCTGGACATAGCTGACCCTCCGTTCAATAGTGAAGCCTCACTCCAGTTTCTTCAAAGTTGAACTATGATATGATTTGCTTTGTTTACAAGTGTAGTTAAGCTTTGCTTTGTTCAAAAAGCGGAGCTTTGCTATGCTTTGTTTAAAAGGAGAGCTATACTTTACTTTTTTTCTTAAAAAAAGTGGGGCTATAGACTTTCACAAGAGGCACTATATCTTTTACGTCATGGGGATATATTGGACTTTTTTTTTTATTATTCTTTATAGACGCAATTTACTGAAGATAAGTTAAGTGTAAATAGAGCAAAACAGAAAAAACTAAACACCAGATTTAAGTGCACTAGTAGATGATCCCATATACCCACATATGTTTGCAAATACCTAATGTAAATAAAGAAATTTGAGCAGAACTAGATCCTAGTTTGCAGAACACTGTTCCCTCGATCAAGGCTATTGTTGTACAATAAAGTTCCCTGATCATAATACAAATTCTTTAATACACACTGACTTCCTAATTTATTTTTCCACTTTAACATAAAACAACTTATTTATAATTAACCTTATTTATTTTACCTTATTTATTCTGACCACAACTTATGGTATAAGCATTTAGACGTACTATTTCATATCATGTTTATTAACTTCCCTTAACATAAAAGTGATAAAATGATCGTCCTGCATATCTCCAGCTACCAAAAATGGGTCACTCTAATTTTCTATTTTAATATAAGCCACAAGAACTTGTGATTATTACCCCACTCATCTTGGTTCAGCAAATTTCACTAAAACAGATGACCACTATTATAAGTTGAAGCCATTTGGCATAGATGACCCTGTGAGCACCAAGAAAGGGGGCATAAGGCTTGTAACCTTACTCTTAATGATATTACGAAACTTGCAACGTCCTTAGGAGTCTGGTGTTTGAGAAAGTGACTCACAGTAAGGGCCAAAAGCCAAAATTGGGAGAGAGTGCGACAGAAAATCCTGTAAACTTTTCATTTTGATTTTAATGAGCAACTGCTCAAGTTATGTCATACTTCACTAGTTAAACCCTCCAAAAAAAAAAATAATACTGTTTCGTGAGCATTTTGTCTGTCTCAAATTTGGTGAAGAGAGAATTGAAATTCAGTCCTATGTTCCTAAAAATATTCACTACAGGATATCAACACCAACTGGACCACAATGCACTTGTAACGACCTCCCAGAAACCAACAGAAAATACAAAATAAGAAAACACACACACAAAACTGTTTAGTTAGGCAAATCTAAAACCGGCCCCCCTTGTCAGGACGATAATCTTGTTTAAACAGACCTGATTTGCTGGGAGGGAGGACGGGGGGGTACTTCCGTTCCCACTCAGAGTGATCCAAATCAGTGAAAATTAAACTGTGTAAATATTCTCCTGTGTGAAAGTAACCAGAGGTGTAGTTTTGTACTCGGTTAGCAGAAAGACAAGTGTTTCTAATCAATACAAAGAGTTCAAAGTATGTTTATACCGGATGATCACATTAATACAAGAAATAAAATCAAAATATTTTAAACAATGAATGCATTTTTTAGTATAATTTGCTATTACGACAATGATAAAAATGATATAACTAAGCAACATTATTCTATCTGTGCCTCTTAGGAGAATATGACCTTGAAGGGCGAGAAAACATTATGAATTACCAAAAAGTTTCAGTTTCGGGGATTAACAGCATCAGTTAGAAACCAAAAGTCTATCCAGTTCATTCAATTACGTCCATCTGTTGTCTGAAATTTAATGAGAAAAGCTTTGATTTTAATACCCCTTTGATAGATACTTAAATGTACTGTTTTTTGTGTGAGGGGGAGGGGGGGGGGGTGGGGGGTGGGGAGGGCAGTGAATTTAAAGATCTCTGTAATCCAACTGCGGAGACACGAACGGTAACAAGTACACCTCTGGTTACTCTAACTATATTTACTTTGGCATTCTTTTTGACCAAAACCAACAGTCTGACCTCTAAATCTTCACACCTGTCGTTTTAAGAGCACTTCCATCCACTATTCCATTGATCACCACAACACATTTCACCTTGGGAGGCGCCGCCCACAGTCTCCTCTGCAGTCCCGATTCTCACTCTCACAACTGTCACGCATTCGAGTCAGTGTTCTTGTAATTCCCGTCGTGACTGTCTTATTTAAAACTGTTTCTGTTTAATAAATCTGTTTCAGTGTTCATTACTAGTGTTATTTTTCCTCCATCGTTTTTATTAATATTCAGTACACGGAACCTATCCATATGGAGCACCCCCATCATAGGAGCCAAGGACTTGACATTCTTTAAGGTTCCAAAGAATATTCAGGTATTCATTAGGAACCACTAAGAGGAAGTCAAGGTTACTAAAGAAGATGACATCCCACTTATCAAAAATAAACAAATGAATTAAAATCAAATTAAAATGAAAGGAGAATAGTATGAGGGTAATAATGCAATGCAGAAGTCTCAATCATGCCTCAAGACCATACCTTCCAGAACTTAACGTAACCTAGCCTAACCTAACTTAGGGTAACTGGTCTTAAATGAAACATATCCTACTTAACCTTAACTGGAGCACTGTAGGTCATATAACAAACTACAGGGATACATCGTACCCTTACCTAACTTAACCTAATCTTAGCACCAGGTCTTATTTAACCTAGGCAACTTAGCCAACCAGCCCCAGTCCACCTTCAATCCTGACTAGACCTAGAACGCCACAAATCATGAAAATGAAACGCAGACATTCATTCCAACCTATCATTGTATTGAGAATCTTGACCGTCAATGGGGAACCACCCCTTCTCTCAGTAATTCAGTTCAATTATGCAGACATTTATGAATAGAAGGAATAACATTCCTTCAAGGCAGATAATTTTGCTTTACTGTAGATTTTAAAGTGGAAGACAGGCAGTACCCTCAACATCAAAAAAATCTCGCATAAAGACATCCATTCTTGAATGATATTTCAGATCCTGAAAACTATGTTAAGTCATTAAACATCCAGGAATTTCATAAGGTCAAGTTGTGAGGATTTAAGAAGCCAAAAAGTGACCACCTTATTTCGTAACAAAAAGACTCCACAAGGCCTTGTGTACAGTATGAGCAGAAACAAATGCTGAACACTTTCCAAACACTTGACTGGAAGTAACAAAACACTTTTAAAATAACAGAAATGGGCTTGTTATACAAAGAACTCCCAAATGTTTGCATTGGTAAATGCATAACCTGTCATTCGCTTGCCCATAATACTCTCTTTTGAACAAAATGTCACAAAATAACCACCATTTATTAAATTCTGATATTAATTGTTGCGTTGACAAGGAATCAAGTATCATAAATCAGCAACAGGTAAATTGCTGTTCCTTCGCTCAAGAGAACGAAAGGTCAGGCTGGTTATACAAGTAAGGGACTCCAATACACTCTTTAATACTAGAGAATGCAGTCTGAGTTTCCCAAAGAGCCAATGTCTAACAAGGATACGACCTGTGAGGCTGCTATTCCAGTGTGGATACAGGAAGGGGTAATTCCCACCACAGCTTGGGCCTAAGTCAAGATAAATGTTGAGGGTTTAAAAAAAGGCCAGATATTACTGAAACTTAAAACAAACCTGAGCAATCTGCTGCAGGCCACAATGGGACAAGGTTAAAGCACGAACGTAGAACGAAGAAACTGAAAATTTCACAGCTTGCAAGCAAAAGGCGAGAAAGAGCACTGGACCAATAACAGGGCAAGGTGGCATGGCAGGTGTTACTTTGTGGTCTTTCCCGGAAAGTCACAATGAGGCTTCACCATGTTACTCTCATAGCTATGCAGGAAGTTCCTTTTCTTCACCTATCCACAACTACTCACACTTCCACTGTGGCTATAGTAGATTCACAACAACCGTACATTTGATATCTAGGCTCGTCCCTTACAACGCTCCTGATTGGCTATTGATAAGTCAATCACAGGGCTAGAAACTCTCAGTCTCTCTCGAGAGAGTTCACATAGGCAGGATGTATGATCCACCTCTCCTGAGGGATATGTCTTTCAAACGTATACCCCAGGAGAGGTGGAACATACATCCTGCCTATGTGAAGTCTCTCGAAAGAGACTGAGAGTTTCTAGCTCTGTGATTGGTTTATCAACAGCCAATCAGGGGCGCCGTAAGGGACAGGCCTAGACATGAAATGCACGGATGATGTGAATCTACTATAGTCGTTGACTGAATCTATAACTACTTCACATGACAGTACTTGGATTCTTCATATAATTCCCAAATTGATTACTGTACCTCCATCGCTACAGCATAAAAAGAACAGGGTCTCTGCTGAGATACGACAACAAGTCTATGTAATTTATAAAACTTTCCAGACAAAAATAGTAAATATCCTAGCAAAAAAAGGATTAACGAGACAGTATGACAGACTAACCTTTTCTATACCAAAGAACACAATCAGTTTTAAGTCTAACCAGTGATCAAAAAATTCACACACAAGGGCACACCATTAAGAACGGGCAAAGGTCTTCAAATGGAAATGTATCCCAAGTAGAACAACACCCAGACCTCTACAGAAAGTATATACAAAAAGAAGTTCAGACATAACTACATGGATTATGATGCTGCATTTAGCCAAACGACTAACTTACACTAACTTATCAACTAAATGCTGGAGCTCATTTTCTTTATCTTCACAACTTCTAAGTTGTTGTTATGGCATTTGTGCTTGTTTGAATGCCGTTTTTTCGCCACATGGAACCAGTGGTTATTCAGCAACGGGACCAACGGCTTTATGTGACTTCCGAACCACGTCGAGAATGAACTTCTATCACCAGAAATACACATCTCTCACCCTTCAGTGGAATGCCCGTGAATCAAACTCGCGGGCACCGAGGTGGCAGGCCAACACCATACCGATCACACCACTGGGGCGCTTTATGGTATTTGTGGTCAGCCTAAACCAAGGGTTTTCAACCTTTTTCTACCCATATACCTAACCTTGCGGGTATGGGTATTGGTAATGTCAGTAACGTACCCCCATCACTTTGCATAAAGCAGAAAACAGAACCAACTCAGAAAAACGTTCAATAGAGTAAATTTGCAAGTACCTGTACAGAAGGCCACATTACTCTCCTGACATAACCAATAATTTTGTAAACATAAAGAATTCCATAAAGAAATAAAAAATAATTTATCATTATTTACATCTCCCGCTATGCAGTAAGTGTTCAAGGTTATGGTACCGAGATGCAAAACCAAAATACAATTATTATTATTACATCAGCTTCAAAGGGAGTTAATGAAATGGCTAAAATAGTTTTCATTAACTATCCTAGTTGGCCGAGGAGCAGTTTTTGCTAAAGCACACTGAAGGTCGTCATCTAACATTCATTCAGGTACCATGCGGAGCGCGTGCCCCCTGACAGACCCCTGGCGTAACCCTCTGGGGTACGCGTACCCCAGGGTGAAAACCCCTGGCCTAAACCAATCACGTCAGATGCTCCACGCCCACGGGTATTGTATGGGGCGGGACCCCTTGGCTACTTTCTGGAGAATAAACAACACGGCAAACAAACGCTGTTGTCACTAATGAAGCTACTAATAACCAACCCTTACGGCTGTGAATTGCGCATGCGCGAACCCTTGCTTACCGCTTCAGGCATATCAGTGACAGCAAGAAAATGGCAACCGAGAAACGTGATCCGTGTAATGATACATCAGTTTTCGCCGAAAAAAAGATGCATCCAGGTTTCAGCTAGCTGAAAAAGGCAATAGACGTCTACCAAGAGTCAAACTTCCAGAAATTGTAAATCCGTAGGTCACGAACGACCGAATCGGCCCTAAAAAAAGAGCTCTGAATAGGAGATTCAAAGATTTGAGGCCTAGCTAGTAGAGTAGTGCAGCAGTCAGTAGTGCGTCCAATATGGGAAACATGCTGTTAATATAGACCTGATTACTTTGTAAACAGACACGAATCGCGTCTTCTATTTCCATTATTGAACTAGCCAATTATAAAATTTGGGGTCGTTTAGTTGCCAAACTAGGTACTGGACGAATTCTTTAACAAGCGAAAATCTGCCCAAAGAATCGTTGTTTTACACTTGATCTTGAGGCCTGGAGCTGGGCGGTTCTCTTTCGAGATCGCCATTAATAATTTAGAATAAGACTGCGCCCTCCAACTAAATAGCTTGGAGTAAGTAACTGTATTGATTGATCAATTCCATTTGTAATATACTGGTCGATTCAAATTCAAATTTGTTACTTCTGTTTTGATTGGTTTTGTTGTAATATACTTATTATTGTTTTTTTGTAAGTCGTAATGTAAGTGTAATTTAATTTTAATTTAGGTCTGTTGACATTTTCTCTGTAAAGTAGGATAAAAATATTATTGTAATTATTTCATTTGCAGAATGAAATGTCTGTAACGACTTCAACGTCGTGACGTTACATGCCTCGTTCGTATGGTTGGTTGAGGTGTCAATGGTCTTATTCTGATTGGGCAGGCGCAAGCCCCTGCAGTTGCGCTACATACTTACGATTGATTACGCCGTTTACCAGAAGATCGAATTTGGTAGTTTTCCTTACCACCATGAATAGGCTACAGCAGAGCACGATTTCTGTGTACTTCAAATTTTCTTTGAATCTCCTCTTCGGAGCTCCTTTCAGGGCCGATTCGATCGTTCGTGACCTACGGATTTACAATTTCTGGAAGTTTGACTCTTCTTCGTAGACGTCTATTGCCTTTTTCAGCGCGTTGAAACCTGAAAACATCTGTTTTTCGGCGACATCTGATGTATTATTACACGGTTCAAAGGAGAGTCAAAGAAGGATAGATTAGTTTAGTTTTATTTTTCACGTATATAGTATGTTTAAATATTATTGTGATTTTTTATATTTTCATTTACTGTCAAAATGTTTTGGCGCTTTGGTGATGACAGTATGGTGCTTCACTTTGACATTTTAATTGAACATTTTCAGCGAAACATTTCAGTTCGACTAATATTACTACTGTCATTGATCTTCTGCCGTAACTGTAGCTCTTAGTAACAGTGTACGGCAACTGCTGCGCGCAATACGGCACCACTGACAGAATCTGACGTTCTCCCACCACGCTATGTTATTTATACGGCATAAAGTCCGAAATTGACGCATGCGCAATTCACAGTCGTACCAATAGCTATCGTGATCAGTATACGGCTGCCGTACCACTATCCTGTGCCATAATAATTCATAATCTTAATGACAATAATGGATTCGGTATTTCCTAGTAGAACAGGTGATTGCTGTCCATTTCTGTTATGTATGTAAGACGTTATGTAACAAACGCGGGAAAGGTTAGCTCCTCAGACGCGCTCTACTGTAAGCATAACCAATTACTATTGTATAAGTAACTATAATATTAATATTAAGTCTGACACACAGGCTTCGATCCTGTAAGTTCTACCTCATGTAAATAGGCAATGATTTCTTAAAATGTCTTGAGGTCCGATGCTCACATGTTTGTTATATTTCGATAGTATATGCCTTTTGTATTTTGTATATTCTCCGACGCGCCTTCTTCTTCAATGTAGCTAAGCTTAGCCAATGAACACAAGCGAGAAGATATTTCTTTATTATGAGTCATATGGCCAAAGTAGACCCAAAAACAATGACATAATTTGTACTTAGACACTGAATAATATGCTGAAGAAAACATAGCATACTATGATACAACAGAAATACTTCGTGTAAAGTTATAGCATTTTCCAATAGTTTTAACATTATAATATATATATATATATATATATATATATATATATATATATATATATATATATATATATATATAGCCTGGATATGAAAATTGGTGCCCCCAAATAAAATTTTCTCTGGCTCTGCTAATGCTACACGATTACGAAATACTCTGTTTTAAAGCCAGCTCAAAGCTGCTTTTAACATAAACTGGGTCATATCATACAATGCTGTGAGGTTATTTTTACAGATCATGTAGTACATAAAATAAACATTTTAACGTCATACAAATCAAAGACAACTTCTGATATATTCACACATTATGGTATCATTGTTCTGTAACACTCGTTGGAAGGAACATTTGAGATAAAACAATCAAATTTAACGTAACGGCGACAAAATAAGAGCACGAAAAGCCCCATTCATTACTTCAGTTTGCAATACCATACTTAAAACAAAAATAAATAACGTAACCAAGGAGGTCATCTTTTGTTAAAGTTTTCCCTTTAAAATAATTTTCTATGATTCCTTTTCTATTGATGGTTTTCTATGAATATTATTCAATGGGAAGACTAAACTAGATACTACAGCATCTAAAATACTTCGTAAAGAACAACCAATCTTTATATATTAAATGGTTTGCCAGTGATTGACATCAGCGAAAGTAGTGAAAAAAAAAAACAAAAAAATTACAAAATTACAAGATGGACGAATGATCGCGTTCGGTACTGTAGTCATTGACAAACTAGTTTCCTTAATCCTCTTTACCGAGACTAAAGGCACAACGTTTAATAATAATAATAATAATAATAATAATAATAATAATAATAATAATAATAATAATAATAATAATAATAATAATAACTGATGATGATGATAAAATTCACTCCAAGGTGAATCTTCAACGAGTTCAAAATACGCCACCCCACCCATACCATAAGTTCCAAACCTCCCCTCCCCACCCCCACCACTCCACCCAAACAAAAATCTGAAATGACGCCACATCAGCCCATCCAAGTGGTTAGCTTAATCCAAGCTAGCAGCAGTTTCGAAAAGTCCAAACAGTAAAAATGGAAAAAAACTTAAATGTTTGAACCACGTAACTGGATGAAGTAGTAGTTAACTTGAAACATTCGTTGTTTACACCCACTGCCATGGCCAATAAATAAAGGGAAATAAATAAATAGGGAATAAACGAACCAATAAAGAAAATATTGCTTACCCTGGCGCCAGTACAACCATTCAAAATTCAGAATATATTATCATCAGTCCACTAACATTTCATGCTAGCTTTACCTCAGCTTGATTCCCGTTTTCTAATTTTGTTGACGTTGATTTCTGGGGTAACATAGAAAATTTTAAAAACACCTTACTAAGTTAAGTAGTATGTCTTAGTTTTATGTCTTAGTTTAACCAGACCACTGAGCTGATTAACAGCTCTCGTAGGGATGGCCCGAAGGATTAGATTATATACGTAGCTATAGGAACCAATTGGTTACTTAGCGACGGGACCTACAGCCTATTGTGGGATCCGAACCACATCATATCGAGAGATGAATTTCTCATCACCAGGAACAAATTCCTCTGGTTAAACATTGCCACCAGCGGGGTAGCGAACTCGTGCTACCAGATTGGAAGGCGAGTGCGCAACCCACTCGTCTAACGAGGAACTTTACTTACTGCTCATTTTGATATTTAAGGACACAAGAGCCAATGTGATGAGTAAGTAACAGCTCTTATCTTGCCCAGCCCGGAGGAGAACATGAATAAACTGTGGTAACCTGTTGGAAATTAAATTAACAAATAATGACAGGGAGAGTCATACATAGACTGATATCACTGATGATAGGAGTACTAAATGATCCCTCGACTACCTGTGGTTATCATGTCAGATGGAATGATAGCCAGATACATAGACTGATATTTTGGCTTGTTATTCCCGCGCCACCTACACCAAGGTGCTAGGGTCAAATACCGAATGGCCACCTGGCGGCCACTTCTACCACAGCGCGATCACCTTCCCGAAAAAACTGACTTCGAGAGGAAAGTAGAAGTCTCGAGGTGTTGCTTCGACGGACGCTGCTGGATCTTGACTCATGTCTAATCTGGGTTACAGGACGTGCTAAAGTACTTCATCGGGAAGGTGGTCACGCTACGGTAGAGGCCGGGTGGCCGTTCGGTATTTTACCCTAGTATTACACATGGAGGAAGCTCCTTGGGACGCCCTGTTTAGTGCTATAAGCCCTCGGGGATCAAAGTATTAAATGCTCCCATTTCTATATTGTGTGGTCGACAAATTTATTATAATAATAAACGATGGATGTCTTCGTGCGGCCGTCTGCTTTATATGTACCATACGGTGGTTAGTACAAAAGTATATTATATACCTCGGTTAGTACTAAGCACCTCGGGAGTATAGGTGACGTTTGGATATAACGAGACAAGTACCATCATTATTTCTCCACCTTCGGCGAAGCAAAATTTAACATAACTTGATAACTAGCATAAACTTAACTTATAATTCAGAGAGAGAGAGAGAGAGAGAGAGAGAGAGAGAGAGAGAGAGAGAGAGAGAGAGAGAGAGAGAGAGTGTTAAACTGGACAAGACATATTATGACAGGGCGTTTACGGACATATCTTGTGTAGAGGTCTGGGGGAGGGTGGGGAGGAGGAGGAGGAGTAGGGAGAGCTGGCTGGAAGTAGGGCCCAGGGGACTGTGGCCGAAGAGAGATTGTCCCGTGAAAAATGAAGAGGAGGAAGGAACCGCGATTTAGCCAACAATCCATCATCCTGTTTTGTTGGGAAGTGTCTAAATAACAAACAGGGCCACGGTTCCTCTTTCCACACCCTAACCCTCCATCTTTTACCACTCTCCCTCTCCTCGTCATTCTTCTTCTTCTTCTTCAACTTCTGCTTCTTCCGACATCTTACAAGATATGGGCATCGGGGCCCAATGGATTTTCGACGCAGTTTAGCGGGCGTCATTTGTTATGCCAACAGATTCCGGGCATCAAGGATAAGACGAGACCCTGCTTTTTTTTATTGATGCATTTCGAAACTTCGGTGTTTTCAAACTGTTGCCATTACTCAAGAGCTTTCTGGTTTTACAGGGTGTTTTGATAAGGGACCTTATTTAGGATTGCAAACACGCACATATCTATATATAATAGATTATTTATATAATAAATAAATAAATGATATATATAGTAAAAATTGGATATATATAACATATAATTATATGATTAAATATATAAATGATATATATATATGGATACATATATATATATATATATATATATATATATCTATATGATATATAGTATATATTCTCGTATATGATTACATAAAAAAGTTGTATGATGATCATTATAAATAGAATTAAGTATAAACAAGCCAATTTTATAGCGATTTCTGCATTTGGGGTTAAACTGCCAATCGACAGTTCAAAGTCCGAATGGACCAGTGTCCATTTGTTTTGTTTGTTTGTTTGTATTGTGTTTTTACGTTGCATGGAACCATGGAACGGGACCAACGGCTTTAGACGTGACTTCCGAACCACGTCGAGAGTGAACTTCTATCACCAGAAATTGGAATGCCCGAGAATCGAACTCGCGGCCACCGAGGTGGCAGGCCAAGACCAAACCGACCACGCCATGAGGCGCTAATTCCATTTGTTTTTTGCTTTTGCCTGAAGCCACTCTCCGTGTGATAAAGTAAAAGAATGCGTGCTGTAATACGATATTATTAACGACGTTACCCAGTAAACATACTCTGAAAAATGAATGGGGCTCTGATACCCAAATACCCCCCGAAAAAGGCCGTGGGTATAATATATAACCTTACGATAACCCTCCGTTCAGGGAAACGACTACCCTAACACTCGCTTGGCCTGAAGATTAGGCAGAAGTATTAAGAGGAGGAGGAGGAGGAGGAGGAGGGGGTTCCCGTTGCTGCTATTTGACACCTCGCAACAAAGGAGGTTGATCGATTGTTTACCAAATCGTCCTTCTTTCGTCTTCATTTTTCAACCGGCCAATCTCTCTCTTTACTCTCTCTCTCTCTCTCTCTGCTCTTCTCGTCTCTCTCTCTCTCCTCATTCTCTCTCTCTCTCTCTCTCGTCCACCAGGCTGGCGCTGCTCCCACTTCTCCGATATGTCCGAAAATAACCGGGTGTAATCTATCTTGCTCAGCTCTCTCTCTCTCTCTCTTCTCTCTCTCTCTCTCTCTCTCTCACAATTTTATTCCTGGACCCATTTTCGTTCTGCACTCAATTCTCACACTAGGATTCAAATGCCGAAATTCTTACCTTTATTCCCTGGAGAGAGAGAGAGAGAGAGAGAGAGAGAGCAACTAGTAGTTACCAGCTACACCGAGCGAGGCACCTGTCATTGAAATTTATTCTTCGGCGTAATCGAGTTTTATGTTCAACTAAGAACGCCGAAAATATAGGTATCTATATTTTGGTGGTCTTGGTATAATGCTGTAAGAGCCCCAGCCCGTGAAATTTAACCGGGGCACGGTGGTGGGCACTGAGGCTAAAGGGCTACAAATTGCTATGTTTGATGATTGGAAGGTGGATGATCAACATGCCAATTTGCATCCTCTAGCCTCGGCATTTTTTAAGATCTGAGGGCGGACAGACAAATCCGGCACATCGTGACCAACTTATCCAATGCTTTTAAAAACGTTTATCATATGGAAGCATTTAAGATGAAAACTGTGACTGAAACTCTTCCGTTAAAAAGAAAAAAAAAACTTTCTGATCGCAGACGTTTCTACTCCATAAAAAAAATGTTTAGTACGTTTCTGCTGCTTCACAAAGTCTGTCCTTAAAAACGTTTCAGATCAAAGGCCTAGTTACTCTAAAAAAAAAGGGTCCCTTCTTAAAAAAATCAATCAATCAATCAATCAATCAATCCTTCAACCAATCAATAAATCAATGAATAAATGAATAAATAAATAAATCAATCAATCAATCAATTAATCAATTAATTAATAAATCAATAAAGCAATCAATAAATCAACAAATAAATCAATCAATAAATCAACAAATAAATCAATCAATTAATAAATTTTTTCTGCTTTCAAAAATGTCTTTCAAAATGTTTCGGAATTAAGCCTTTATTTACTTCCAAAAACATCAGTTTTAAAAATATGCTCTGAAAACGTCCAAAAGTTTATATATATATACTACTCGCTTCTGAAGCCTTTCCAATTTAAAATACGTTTCGGTTTTACAAATATTCTTTCAAAAACGTTTCAGAATTGTCTTATTTACTTCCAAAAACGTCCATTATTTCAATAATATATTCTTAAAACGTGTCCCAAATTTTATATATTGTTCAAGATTTTAAGCCAGAACCAAGGAAAGTTAAGATATCTTATAACAAGACTCATTCATCATTGTCTATATAAGTTGCCCCTTTGAACTGAAAGCCTCCGTTCTCTAGACAAACTCTCTTTGCTCCCATTGGCTGTCCTGAATTTGCCCCCCACAGGGAAAATCCGGATTGGGGGCGGCACTTACCAGGCGAGATTTTAAAAGGGTAGGGACACAGCAGCTCAGTCTCAGAACTAGGAGACCCCAAACCTCGCCCTGCAGACACCACTTCACCCCTTCTGCTCTCCCTGCCTCCTCTGGAGAAATCCCAAGTATTTTTATACTTCCATAATGCACAGGAATATCAGCAGATAAGAAGACTACCAAGCCCAGGATTTCCAGGTACTGTGAGAGTAAATTCCAGTTCAGCAGGGAATTGTTTTGCCTTTTGTCTGTATTTCATTTCCATTCTTCCAAAGCGACTTTCCCCTCCTTTGTTTAGCTTCTCACTCCCCCAATTTTGGTTCAATGCTGTGATTAATCCTCTTGTGATACTAGTAAACATCCCCTAGTTAATTCAAGCAACGTAATAGTTCTTTCTGTAAACTCCCAGTCCTTTTCATTCCCCCTGAGTGGTTTGTAAATTTTTAGACTGAAAGAAAGTAGTGTGTAACGTCCACCACGTGTTCTCTCGCCTTAGTACTCATGCTCGGATGCAATCTCTTTGCAGACAAACACCGTGCCTGATTGTGGGAGAAATTGGGAACCCCTTGGAATAAGTCTTGCATTACAATAACCCGTTTGCGCAAAACTCTGAACTCCGTGTCTGGTTGCCCGGCCACATGTTTCCGGTGGCTCGACAATCAACCACCTTATTAGTTCCTGGACCTATGCAAATTAATGTAAATATAGTGGATTTAAAACTAAAGTCCAGCTTTTATGTAAATTCCTCCTTCCTCAGTTATATCGGCCTTATGCAACAGATTTTTTTCTTTTCTTTTGTTGTGATCTCTCGTTCCTCCATTCAAGGCCAAATCTTTTAAGTGTTAGATTACATTTTTTCCCGGAGTGAACGAGCAGTTTAGAACATTATATATACTCGCTTTTTTATCCTTTCCACTTTAAAATTCTTATGCTTTCAAAAATGTCCTTTAAAAACGTTTTCGAATTAATCTTTATTTACTTCCAAAAACGTCCCTTCTTTACAAAAAATGCTCTGAAAACGTCCAAAATTTCTATATATATATATATACTCGCTTCTGAAGCCTTTCCACTTTAAAATAAGCTTCCGTTTTAAAAAGGCCTTAAAAATGTTTCAGAATCGGACCTATTTGCTTTGAAAAACGCGCTTTAGATAAATTGCCTTGAAAAGCTTTCCAGTTTAAACCAAACTGGCTTTGGAAACCTCCCCACTCTAACATACGTTTCTGCCTTAGTAAGATTTCTTTCAAAAACATTTCAGAAAGAAGGCATATCCACTTCTAAAAAGTCTCCAAATGAAAACGTACTTCCTTCAGAAACATTTCCACGTTAAATAAGTATCTGCCTTGAAGAGTTTATTTAAAAAAACTTTCAAAATGAAGACATATTCACTTCTAAGAACGTCCGCAAATGAAAACACACTTCCTTCAGAAACATTTCCATGTTAAAATACGTGTCTTCGTTGGAAAGTTTCCTTTAAAAACGATTCAGAATCAAGTCCTATTTATTCCAAAAACGTCCCAAATTCAAACAATAAATATGCCCGCTTACGAAACTTTTCCACTTTAAAATACGATTCTGCGTAAAAAAAATTCCTTCACAAACATTTCAGAATTAAGACTTGTTTACTATACCAAAGGTTCTTAAAAAATTGTCTGAAAACGTCCTAACTGTAATATATAAAGTATAAACGTTTCTAAAAGCCGTCCACTTCAAAAACGCCTTGATGAAGACGTGGCCACGGGAAAAAGGATTCCCTTCTGGAAAAGGTCGTCCCGGTTTCAAAAAACGTTTTAGTTTCTGCAATTGTTTCCGCTTTAGAATCACACACGTGGGGAGCCAGGATGCGTATATGGCTCCCAGATGGCTCCATACGTAAAACCGGGAACCCTCGAATGGAGGTAGTTTGTTTTTATGACCCCAAGTGCCAAATATCCTGGAGGGGCTAATGTTGGCACCATTGTGTTTTCAATGCACATTTTGGTGAATTTAAAATGTTCATTTTTTTTAGATAGATATATGTTGAACATTTCTTAAATATTCTGTTAATTATATATTTCTTAAATAACTATTTTTTAGATAGGTATTAGTTGAACATTTTTTAAAAAATGAGTTAATTATTTATTTCTTAAATATCAATTTTTTTAGATAGAACTTGCTGAACATTTCTTAAATATTCTGTTAATTATTTATCTCTTAAATATCTATTTTTTTTTTTAGATAGGTATTAGTTGAACATTTCTTAAAAATTCAGTTAATTATTTATTTCTTAAATATCAATTTTTTTAGATAGAACTTGCTGAACATTTCTTAAATATTCTGTTAATTATTTATCTCTTAAATATCTATTTTTTTTAGATAGGTATTAGTTAAACAATTCTTAAATATTCTGTTAATTATTTATTTCTTAAATATCTATTTTTTTTAGATAGATATTTGCAGAACATTTCTTAAACATTCTGTTGATTATTTATTTCTTAAATATCTATTTTTTTAGATAGATACTTGCTGAACATTTCTTAAATATTCTGTTAATTATTTATCTCTTAAATATCTATTTTTTTTTTTAGATAGGTATTATTGAAAATTTCTTAATTATTCTGTTATTTATTTCTTAAATATCTATTTTCTGAGATAGATATTTGTTGAACATTTCTTAAATATTCTGTTCATTATTTATTTCTTAAATATCTTTTTTCTTAGATATTTGTTGAATATTTTTTAAATATTCTGTTAATTATTTATTTCTTAAATATATATTTTTTTGATAGACGTTTGTTGAACATTTCTTAAATATTCTGTTAATTTATCTATTTCTTATATATATATATATACTAATATATATATATATATATATATATATATATATATATATATATATATATATAGAAGTATAACTGAATCACGAAAGTTTGGAACGTGATAGATCCATAAATAAAGGTATAAGCCACGAAGGAAAGATAAACAACGGATTTGCTTCAAGATCTTTCGACTCTACGTCCTACTCTGCTGAGTAAAGGACGTTGAGTCTGGCTTGTACTTTTAATATTTTTCTTAAAATATAATTAAAGGTCGTGGCTTGTACCTTTAATTATATTTTTCTTGAATATTCTGTTAATTATTTATTTCTTAAATGTCAATTTTTTTAGATAGATATTTGTTGAACATTTCTTAAATACTTGACTTTTAGCTGCTGAAATTATTCAGTTTTACTTTCTTGAATTGTTCCTATTATTTACTTCACAATTTTTCGAACCTTAAAAATATTTCGGTTTTTTTGCACACAAACCATTAACATCAAATGTCGCGGCATCCATTTCACCACTATTTTTAATTTCATTTAAAGCCTACTTCTAAGTTCAAAATTCAACTGCAAATATATCTCAGGTCACAGTTTTAGAAACGAAATAAAAAATGCCACAATGAAATAAAGGAACGCTCTTGTATTATAAAAAATAAAAGATATAAATATCTAAAATTAATACGCATTTGGCAGTGACCATTGCCTTGTTTTTTCTCCAGAGCTAACACCTTTTTTGTGGGAAACAACAATATTATTAACAGCAGCACTAGAATAATAATAATAATAATAATAATAATAATAATAATAATAATAATAATAATAATAATCTTACTATAACGGGCGTAATGTCTGCCCGTCCGTCTGTCATTCAATCACGGCCAAACGGCTGGTCCGATGGGCATGAACCTTGGCAACGTTATGTTAGGGACCCCTAAGATGGTTTATAATGGGATATCATCCTACCTTACCCCCTCCCCTCCGAAGGGGGTAAGGGTGAGAGGGGATTCCGTGAAACGAGGCTGGTTACGCACATAGACTTTGTTACTTTACGAATTTTCATACATAATTTCTGTATACATATAGGTATGTTTGCTAGTAAAATAATAATAATAATAATAATAATAATAATAATAATAATAATAATAACTAAAAGCTTGAGTAAGTTTGTATGGTGTCTTTACGTTGCATGGGACCAGTGGTTATTCAGCAACGGGGCCAACGGCTTTACGTGACTTCCGAACCATGTCTAGAGTGAACTTCTATCACCAGAAATACACATCTCTCACACCTAAATGGAATGGCCGAGAATCGAACTCGCGGCCACCGAGGTGGTACGCCAACACCATACCGACCAAGCCACTGAGGCTTGAGTAAAGACGGCAACTCCATTAGTAGGGTCATCAAGCGACTGAGGGACGAACATTGCTAAATGAAAGGGTAACTTTAGCCAAAGGAACTTCTATCTAGTTTGTCTTACTGGAGTAAAAACAAAAAAAAGAAAAAAGAAGAAAAAAAACTTCTTAATGTCTATACGTTCAAATTACCAGTTTTTTAACATTATGATAAGAATCGGATATTTTTACTTTGAACTTTTGCAATACAGCTTCAAGATGTCAACGAGCAGAGAGGCGGGAACAAATCTCTCGGATCATTAACGTAGAGAAAGCGACAGAAAGAGTAACAAGTAACAACTAAAAGTGATGGGGAATAACAGGTAGGTGGAGGAAGATGGAGAGGGTGGAGGGAAGAGGGGGGGAGGATGAGGAGAGGGAGGGAGAAGAGGAGGGGGAGGATGAAGAGAGGGAAGGAGGGGGAAGATTAGGATTAGGAGAGGGAGGGGTGGGGGTCGGGAAGGCATCAGATTTGTGTCAAGTGAAAGGAGGAAGGATTGTGTAGTATACAGATTACAAGGAAAAAGTGTTTGGGTAAAGAATTTGACAATGGGAGGGACATTCAAGGTCTAGACCATTGGGAAATTGAGAGTAGAAAGCTTTGAAAAGACGTAACAGTGGTCAAGACAGGTTGTGCGAATGAGTCATGAGAGGTCATATATAGGATAGGCAACAGTCTTCATGTTCCTGATGAGAACAATAAAATATTTACCTAAACTGAAATATCACTTTTCTACCTTTACTCGTCAAGTACAGCACAAAGGAAGCGGCTTTAGCTGCGACTATAGTAACTATGACTCTCTTGTTTTGTGGTAAGTCATAGTTGCTAGCGATCCACCTCTCCAGGGTCCCGTTAGACTTCCTGAAGGTAGTTTTTCCTGATGGAGCTAACGGATCGCGAAGGGGACCCAACCTGCCCAGCCTTCTCCTCGGGGGAGACTGTGGGTCGCACCTTCCCAGTCAGGGAAACCCGCGAGTGTGCCAACTTAAAACCGCCAGCAGCACCGCTCCAAATCAGAGTGAGGCTGTCGCCGGGAGTCATGTGAGAGACGCGACTACCGTGGCCTCTGAGCCACAGATGTTTGTCTGCCCGATGTGCCCAAGACAGTTCACCACCTCTAACGGCAGGTGACTGCATGAAAGAAAAGCCCACCCTGTGGAATTCCACCGCCAAAATGTTCGAAGACTCGATAACATGAAGAATAGCCCTGGGCTGTGGAGGACCTTAGGAGGATAGCTGGATTTGAAATAGATAATGAGCAGGAGCCTTTTATAAATAAAAAAATCAACCAGCACTTGTTTCCGTCAAGATCAGTTAATAGCATCACTGGTAAACGTAAGTCAAATGAATATAAAAAGGTTTTAAATGAAATGCGCCGAGAGAAAAATCTTAATATATACGAGACCCAAATTTATGTGCCTCCCCAACCAGGAAGATCACAATGGTTGGAGGAGGAAACGATTAGTTTAGCCAGGGCAGAGTCCCTATTCAAAAATGACCCTTATATCAATAAAAGGATACAGAAAGAATTCTTCCCTCACCGCACGCTAGATAGCGTGAGGAATTGGAAAAGAACAAAAGATTATCAGAAAATCCTAGAAGCGTATACAGAAGTGAAAGCCAGGGTGATAAACAACAACGTAACCGGCTTACCAACACCAGAAATCCACCTTCCGAGAATAGACGATCCCCATCCCCTGACTGGCCCAGAGGATGGAATGAATGAATACCTAATGACGACAATAAGTGGCAATGGTGGTTCTCCACCATCATCCCCAGATCTCGACTCAAACAGCCGTACAAGTAGTGAAAATAATGAGAATGAAATAACATCTGAGGTGCTAGATAGCATGAGGATAGAAATATTTGGTCGAAGAGAACAACATTTGCCTCCCATAAATAGTGAAAATAATCAAAGAGTATTATCAAGAAGAATCAGGCGGAGAAGAGAATTTGCAGTCACCCAGAGGGGATGGAAAAAGAACAGGGGTCGAACGGCACAGAATGCAATATTGGGAAAAGATCCCCTTGCTCGGCCGTCTCTCCCTCAAGGAACGACCGAGTTCTGGGTCTCTCTTTTCTCGAGAGAAAGTATACAATCAGAATGGAATAATGAAGAACTAATATATACCATATCTATCTTAGAGCCAGTCTCGTTCAAGGAGATAGAGTGGATAAAGAAGAGAATGAAGTTAAGCTTAGCGCCAGGCCCAGATGGTGTCAAGCCGTCTGACATTAGAGCAGCTGATAATAGAAAATTCAAAGAATTTTATGATCTGGTCCTAAGGACCAAAATATGTACTGCGGAGTGGTCTAAAGGGAGGACCACCCTATTACCTAAAACAGATAGTCCAGGAGATCCAGGGGACTATAGACCAATTACAATCACCTCAGGTGTAACAAGAGGCCTTCACAAGATCTTAGCTAAGAGATTATTAGAGCACCTCCTAACATCAAAAAGACAAAAAGGATTCAAACCAGAAGAAGGCATGAGTGCAAACATCTTAATCCTAAAAGAATTAATGAAGCGAGCTAAGGAAGATCATAAAAATTTATATATCGCTTTCATAGACTTCAAGAAGGCGTTTGATTCTATCAGTCACCCGGCACTACTCAGAGCCCTTGAGAAGGCGGGACTCAACGAAGAGTCAGTGTCATACTTGAAAATTTTTTATCAAGAGATAAGTACCGACATCAATGGGGTGACAGTCAAAATCAAGAGAGGAGTGATGCAAGGAGACCCTATGTCTCCTCTACTGTTCAACATTGCGCTGGATGAAGTGGTGAAGAAGATCCCTGAGGGTTTTGTGGCCACCTTGCAGGGTGAAAGTATCAACTAACTGGCGTTTGCTGACGATATAGTGGTGGTGGCAACAACGAGAGATGGTTTAACATCGGCAATCAAGACCTTATTGGATGAAGCGGCGAAGCTGGGATTAGAACCCGCAATAAGAAAGTGCGCTACCACTGGGATTATGGCAGATCCAGGAAGACCTGGTTTCATGATGACCGGGAATTTACCTATAAAGGAGAAGTTTTACCGAAGCTGTCTATAACCAACTTTTACAAATATCTAGGAGTCGAAGTTGGGGTCATCCAGACACCTAATGGCCCCAAAGCAATAGGAAGAATAAAAGTCGAATTGGCAAACCTACAGAAAGCACTTCTTAAGCCACAACGAGATAAGAGGTTACCAATTAAAGAAACTCGACAGTGAAATAAAGAAATTTGTAAGGAAGGCAATACATCTGCCAAAAGATACTCCTCTTGGAGT
Organism: Macrobrachium nipponense; assembly: GCF_015104395.2. NCBI lineage: Eukaryota > Metazoa > Arthropoda > Malacostraca > Decapoda > Palaemonidae > Macrobrachium > Macrobrachium nipponense. The sequence continues at coordinate 32,170,125 of NC_087214.1, read as the reverse complement.
GTTCTATGCAAAAACTGCCGATGGGGGACTAGGAATTGAGTGTCTGGCGGATAGCATGCCAATCGCAAAGAAGAACCTACTAAAACGTTTGAAAAGATCAGAAGACATAATTGTGAGCACCATAGCAGGAAAACATCTGGAAGGACATCCCCAGTCGGCCCCTACGAATTGGAAAGAAAAATTATATAGCTCCATAGATGGAACGGGGCTAAAGGAAGCCTCCTATAGTATAAAGCCTAAATGGATAGACGCTGGAAATCGCTGTTAAACTTCGAATAGGAATACTACCAACCCCAGCCTGAAGCGCTTGTGGCAGAGAAACATCAAGCCAATGCGACTTAGGATGCAACTCCCCTGGCACACTACACCACATCCTCCAAGTGTGTCCCACAGTGCAGCCATGGAGGATTAAGAGGCACGACAGCGTAGTCAAATACCTAAAATCGAAGGCAGAGGAGGCAGGATATGTGACGGTAATGGAACCCGGCTGAGTATGTGAGAGGGCCTAAGGAAGCTGGACCTTGTGGTGTGGAAGGGAACTGGCTCTACAGTGATACATGCGCAGATTGTTGCCGACTCCAACGTTAATTCCATCAATGTATATCACACGAACAAAATCGCAAAATATGACACACTGGACATCAAGAGGAAGGCTGAAAAAAAAAAATTACAGGTATGGAGGAGTTATGAAGTTCCATTTGACAACGTCTATGTGTGAGAGAGAGAGAGAGAGAGAGAGATGAGAGAGAGAGAGAGAGGTGTAATTGCTGTATGGATAGTTAATGACTGAATTGGTTGTTGGTAGGTTCTGGGCTGTTTGCTGTTAGAGATCTGTGTTTTGAGTGAGAGTTTTCAGTCAGTCTTTAGTCAGAACTGGTGATAGTCGGTGGTATCGGCAGCGATCTAGTGAAGGCGGTGAAATTCGTTTGAGTTGTGTGTGTTGATTATTCTTAAGTTTGATGTTAATTGATTTAGAGCTGTGTTGTTGGATTTGTTGTGCTTGTGGTTTTTTTTGTTGGGTTATTTTGTGAGTTGTTATGGTTGAGGGTTGTTGTTGGGAGCTGTTGTGATTTCTTGAAGTTGTTGGTGGGTGTTTGTGTTGTTGGTCTTTGTTTTGTTGTTAACTGTTTGTGTGTTGGTCTTTTGTTGTGTTGCTGAGTTTTTGTTGTTATGTGTGAGGTTGTGGTTGTGTTCCTTGTTGTTGGTGTTGTTGTTGTTGGGTTGCAGTCCTTGGTCGTTGTGTTGTTGTGTTATTGGGTTGTGATTTTTGTGTTGCCTGTTGATATTTCTGTGAACACAACCAGCGGACAGCACAGGATAGCCGGGAGTGACTAGATTGATTGGTAAGTACATGTGTTTTGTGTGGTTTTTTTTTTTTTTTTTTTTTTTTTTTCAACTGTCCTGCTGTATTTTGTTGTGTAAAGAAGAAAGTGTGACTGGGGTGGGTTGGGTAGCTGGAGTGATAAGGTTAATGTGGGGAGGGTTTTGTCCACTTGTTTTTTCAAAGCTTGTGATCCCGTCACACAGGGACATCTCCTCTATAGAAGAGGTAACAGGAAATTGGAGAGGCGTCCTTTCAAGTGACTCTATCCGCGTCTGCCAACAATTGGGTATGAGGGTCCCCGACATCGAGCTGCTCTCCATCAAAATGACTGAGGGCGGCCTGAGTATATATGCCAACTATATGGGGATGTCGGGGGCGGCGACGTCACGTAGGCAACGGGGGCCACGGCTAGTTGGCCACTGAAGTTCCTCCAGATCCAAAGAACTAGGATCTGTTGAGTGGAGATTGGAATGGTAACTAAGGTTGTTGGTAGAAAAATCTAGGTAGCCCTAGTTAAGTCTCTCAGGTGTATATTGTATTAGGGAACCTATGTAATTAGGTAAATGAGGCTACACCCTGCATAATGTGATGGATATATCTGGTATGTAAATTATATGGCCTATGTAAGAGTAGTCAATAAAAAAAAAAAAAAAAAAAATAGATTCTTGGATGAGGCCTATGCTTACGAGAAGTTTGTTTGGCGGTCGCTGACTGGCTGTTACCGGGAGGTAGTAGGCAGCTTCCAGCCAATCAGCAGCTGCCAAACGAATGTCTCGCAGGTATAGGGCTCACCCAAGACTCTACCTTAAGTGAGGAACCAGAGGAATTTGTTTCTGGTGATGTAATGTGGTTCGGATCCCACAATAGGCTGTAGGTCCCGTCGCTAAGTAACCAATTGCTTCCTAGAAACGTCAACATAAATCTAATCCTTCAGGCCAGCCCAAGGAGAGCTGTTAATCAGCTCAGTGGGCTGGTTAAACTAATATCGACGGATGGGAAACCAGCTGACGTTTATCTAAGCAACCAGCACAAGCTCTATAGGTATTCTATAGACCTTGCTACCAACACTTCCCAAATTTTGATTTCTGAAGCACGAGAGAAGATACCATTCATCAAATCACTTCCGTAGCTCCCTAACCAGTTCATTCACATGTATATGAACTGTATAAACACCATTTACCAAGGCATCAACAGGTACTAGAACCACATGTCAACAAGTTAGCAACTACATAGAACCGTCAAACTGATGTATTAACGATACTTTGACTTTGCGAACTTCTGGGGGTCAAACGTGCCTGTTCAAGCAAGCAACGGACTCCTAAAGCAAGTAACTGTCACTTCCAAATACACAAAACATAGCAACGACGATGATGACACCAACAGACATTCATAATGTAAGCGTAATACTCACTAGTTTACATGCTGGTCGCTCGCTAAACGGAGTATTCTCGGATTGCAGATCTTACAAGTTGTTATCCAATATAATCCATCCATTCAAAAGTTGCGAAAAGACCGATAAAACGATTCAGTGGAAAGGCTGAATCACTGATAAAAAGCACCAACCAACAGCAATAATACACTGAGACTGACAGAGCTTTATCTTGGTCAGAAATCGATAGACAAATGCTCACACCAGGGGCAGTAAAGACGAACTGGCAGGCGAAGGTAATGACCACTTCGGGTGAGGAATGACGGGCGGGTGTAGTAGATATAAACAAATACACACAAATATATAAATGTAATATTTTAATCTTTATCGCTTATACAATTGTTCTGTGCATGAATACAAACTAATAATAGAGCGATAAAGACAGCTAGCCCTAAGAAGCTTTTAACTTTTTCTGAATAAAAATCTCTGCCAAATACCATCCATTCTAAATTAAATATACACAAACATACTTAATAGAGACCCTGTGATAGACGAGGATGTACTACAACAACTCCCTCGTCTCCCACTGGATGTGACACTTAAAGTGGTACCAACTCTAGAGGAAGTGGAGTTGGCTATCTTCTCTATGAAGAACAATAAAGCTGCGGGACCCGACAACATTCCTGCCGAAATATATAAATACGGAGGACCAACCTTACATCGTCAACTTCACCAACTAATTGAAAAAATCTGGATGTATGAGGAAATTCCAAATGACCTCATAGATGGAATTATCAACACAATGTATAAGAAAAATGGAGCCTGATCAGTTTGTGGAAATTACAGAGGAATTACCCTCCTGTCAGTAGCTGGAAAGGTCTTAGCAATAATTCTTACAACAAGACTAACACCTCTAGCTGAGAAGATCCTACCCGAGTCTCAGTGTGGTTTCAGACCTTGCTCGTGGTACAACTGACATGGTTTTCTCGGCGAGGCAGTTGCAAGAAAAATGTCGAGAACAAAAAAAAACCCTTTACAAGGGATTCATTGACCTGACTAAAGCTTTTGACAGTGTCAAGCGTGAGCTGCTCTGGGAGATACTATCTATATATGGATGCCCACCAAAATTCATAAAGATCCTGAGGCTACTACATGATAATATGTCGGTGACTGTAATGGCTAATGGTAGCATTACTGAACCTTTCAAAGTTAAGTCAGGCGTAAAACAGGGTTGTGTCGCTGCTCCTACCTTGTTTTCCATATTTACAACTGTTGTTTTGCACCTCATTCAAGATGAATTGCCTCCAAGTATCTCCATCAGTTACAGAACAGACGGAGTAATATTCAATCTCAATCGGGTAAAGACAAGAACTAAAGTCAATGTTACTGCTATTGTTGAGCTTCAGTATGCAGATGACAACACTATCTGTGCTCAAACTGAAAATGATCTGCAAATTATACTGAATGCATTTGCAAATGCTTACTCTCGTCTTGGACTTTCCATCAACATCAGAAAAACCCAAGTATTATATCAGCCACCCCAAACTGAAGCCATAAGAGTTGCACCTACTATAGAAATTAATGGAGAAGCTCTAGAAACTGTAAACCGCTTCCCATACCTGGGCAGTCATTTATCTTCAAATGCCAATATAGATGATGAAGTTCAATATCGTCTAAGATGTGCTAACTTAGCTTTTGGAAAACTACGCAAGAAAATTTTTTATGATCATGACTTGCGTGTTGCACACAAATAAAGGTATATCAGGCAATAGTCCTACCTACCCTCTTTATGGTTTCGAAACTGGACAAACTTACCGACGCCATGTTAAAGCCTTGAGAATTCCATCAGCGGTCCTTGCGAAACATCTTGAGAATAACTTGGGAAGACCGCTGCACTAATGTAAGTGTTCTTGAAGAGGCCGACTGCCTCAGTAGTGAGGCCATTATAATAAAAAGCCAGTTGAGATGGGCAGGGCATGTTGTCAGAATGGCAGACAGCCGCCTTCCTAAGCAGCTCTTTTACTCAGAGCTAAGTGACGGAACTCGAAATGTTGGCAAACCAAGGAAGAGATTCAAAGACAGCTTAAAAGAAAACTTAAAACTATGTAACATTAACTATAAAACATGGGAGACCGATGCAGTGGAGCGATCTGCTTGGAGAGTTAAAGTGAAAGATGGAATTAAAAATTATGAAGAGAACAGAAAGCAGTATCTGAAGAACCGTAGAGCTGCAAGATAAGCTCGTCAGGTCCATCCACAGCCTCCACTCCCACCTAACAACACATGCCCCAATTGCGACAGAGTATGTGGCTCAAGAATTGGTCTCATTAGTCACATAAGAACCCCTCAATAACCACATCCCAGAGCAATCATACTCGAATCGAGCGATAGCCATGATGATGATGATGATGATGATGATCATATATATATATATATATCATATATATATATATATATATATATATATATATATATGTATTTATGTATGTATGTATGTATATATATATATATATATATATATATATATTTATGTATGTTATGTATGTATATATATATATATATATATATATATATATATATATATATATCTATATATATATATATAGTATGTATGTCGATGTATGTATGTATGATGTATGTATATATATATATATATGTATGTATGTATGTATGTATGTATGTATGTATGTATGTATGTATATATATATATATATATATATATATATATATATATATATATATATATATATATATATATATATATATATATATATATATATATATATATATATATATATATATATTATATATATATATATATATATATATATATATATATATATATATATATGTAATAAATAAAGACTGATAATATGTATCGTTGTGACATTTCTCAGAAATTGGAGACTCATCATATTTAACTTTCATGGAGACAGGTCTGAGCAACAGCTTAAGAAAGCTGATAGCTCTTTTCTGGGAGGGTGGTATGACATTAAGATGCTTACTTAGCAGGTCAACGTTCGTTCTGTAGGTATGTGAGTTCGAGAGGTTATTGTTCAAGGTGCCTTTGAAAACTGGCTGCGGCCAGTTTACCGAAGATTGTGAATTCGTGTGTACGTGTACGAGCTATGTCCGTTCATAACGGCAAGTTTTTAGGCAGAACGGGGGAGAGGGGGAACGGCTACCTTAGGGAGAAAGAGCCTGGATGGCTCTATAATGTATTTCTGTTTAAGTGATATTCCAAGCTGCAATGGTAAGTGTCAATATGCTTTAGCCGAAGTTATGGCTAGTCTTTCTTACTGTTATATTTTGTAAAGATGTTCTATTTCATTTAATCTTTTGACTTTGTCTTTACAATTGTGTGTGCTCACTAGTGTGTTCTCCTGTCTTTTAAACAGGCGG
>NC_087214.1:32134710-32163530 GCF_015104395.2 Macrobrachium nipponense | reverse complement strand
GGAAAGGTGACCATTATTGGAAGCGTGGTGGGTCACACCGAGACCTGATAGTGTAAAGTCATTAAAAACTTTGAATTTGATCCGAAATTTATTGAAAAACAAAAGACGAAAGTCATTGTTGGAAGACATTTCAGAATGCATTCAAATCCATGCCACAAAATTGGGTCTGGTCAGGACCTGGAAAGGTGACCACTATTAAAAGGACAATAGGTCACAGCAAGACCTAACCTATACAGCACACAGAACCCTTCAAATCGATGCGAAACGGATTGAAACAAATTAATTATTGTCGAAACTGAAGCCTTTACGAGCTCATGAATTGTGGAAGTGCCATCCAATGAAACCTTGGGCGGAATATGACCAAACTTTTCCGTGCCAAGTGGCACCATTTGCATGGTAATGGCACCATTATGGCCCGGCTGAACGGCTGGTTATTTATTCTGGGATGGTTTGACATTAAGATGCTTACTTAGCAGGTCAACGTTCGTTCTGTAGGTATGTGAGTTCGAGAGGTTATTGTTCAAGGTGCCTTTGAAAACTGGCTGCGGCCAGTTACCGAAGATTGTGAATTCGTGTGTACGTGTACGAGCTATGTCCGTTCATAACGGCAAGTTTTAGGCAGAACGGGGGAGACGGCTACCTTAGGGAGAAAGAGCCTGGATGGCTCTATAATGTATTTCTGTTTAAGTGATATTCCAAGCTGCAATGGTAAGTGTCAATATGCTTTAGCCGAAGTTATGGCTAGTCTCTTACTGTTATATTTTGTAAAGATGTTCTATTTCATTTAATCTTTTGACTTTGTCTTTACAATTGTGTGTGCTCACTAGTGTGTTCTCCTGTCTTTTAAACAGGCGGATCTAGCGAGGGGACTAAGTGTCCTAGTGGAGGGGACTAAGTGTCCTAGCAAGGGGACTAAGTGTCCTAGTGGAGGGGACTAAGTGTCCTAGCGAGGGGACTAAGTGTCCTAGTGAGGGGACTGTGTTTTGAAGAGATAATTGATGTGACTAATTACTGATTAAGACTACTAAAATACCGGGGGGTTGTCTGTGAGACTTGAACTATGAATTATCGTTCTATTAATTATCCTGTAAGAACCTAAATTATTTAAGTAGTACTTTGCTTTGAATAAACTTGAATAAACGTATATTTTTGTAGCTCCGACTCTGATTTAGTGACCTTAGATAATGGAGTGTAGGTTGAGAGAGAGAGAGAGAGAGAGAGAGAGAGAGGGGAGGGACTGAGTGTTACCAGTTCGCTTTCTGCTCTGGCTAAACGCATACCAAATATGAAAATAGCGGGGGTGACGCTCCTGTTGTTAATATATATATATATATATATATATATATATATATAATGTAAGGACATTTTTGTATAATAGACACACAGACACGACACACAACCACACACACACACACACACACATATATATATATATATATAATATATATATATATATATATATATATATATATATATTTATGTTTGGCTCTTTTTACTTTGAAACTGTAGGTGGATTGATGAGCAAGCCTTTCTCCTTTTGATGAACTAAATTGGGAAATATGCAACTGGTGGTCAAGCTACTGTTGTGGGTCGATGTTGGGGGTGGAGATGAATGGAGGTTGAAGGCGGGGGGTTGGGGGGGAGGGAGGGCGGGGATGAAGAAGGGTGTTAATACTTATGGTGTGATTGTTATTTCATTTTATCTGGAAAACTTAAAGAGTACGTTCAATTGATTATTTTCACGGAGCACTGATCACCCACGTCCCGTATCCTCCTCTCTCTCTCTCTCTCTCTCTCTCTCTCTCTCCATACCCAAGTTATGACAAAAGTGGCTCCCGGGCCTCATTGTTGCCATCACAGCTCGTACCAGAAAGCTAAGGCTTGTTCAGAGTTGCAGATCACGGCCGTCTGCCTAGAGGCCCCCATCCCTCCCTCATCTTTTATTGGACGTTGATTGATTGGTCGAAATATTATACCTGGCGATGCGCTTGCGATCACGTTTACACTAAGACAATCAGCTCCAAAAGCCCGGCCCAAACTGCCGGAAAATGCAAGACCGGCTTTGGAATTTCGTATAGAATTTCGTTTGCAAATCATCTCTTGTTAATATCCTGAACGTAGAGTCTCTCTCATAAGCGGTGCATGTTGTGGAATATTGTTTCACGGATGAGGACTGTTAAATAAATGATTTTGTTTATAGGGGAATTTAGGTATACATATATTTTTTCATTATAATATTCTATTTTTCTGGTTGGTGATGAATCTTGGCAGTAAGGATAATGAAAGCTTTGATTCATGCTATTAATAATAATTTATATAATTTTGAATCAACGATGTTGAGTTTTGATGTAGATATGCATAACACATACACACTACATACGTGTGCGCGCGTATGTTCACAACTCTATACCATAGGTCTTTTTCCATTCGCTAAAACTCATATACTTCATAGCTGACTCTTCTTGTATCACAGTTATCTCCAGATGGGTGGTTACCCATCCAAATATTGACCAGAAGCAACTTCAGCTACCTACATCATGGTTCGGGGAAAGGCTAAGAGTGTCTGGAGAACACATGATTATACTGCTTACAGTGCGTCTTGTATTTCGCCTTGTAAGTAGGATGAAAGGTCTTGTAGCGTCTCCCCGGTACCAGCTGCGTTGCTTTCCGCCTTTTAAGTTGGTATCCAATCCTTTTTTGTATATCTTCTCGCTTGGCTGTCCAGCTCCTTCAACTGTAGATTTTATTACAAGTGTCTTTAGTTTTTCTCTTACTAAAGAATATCTTTCATGACGGATGTAAATGATCAGTTTTGACTTCTAGTCTGATTTAGTTGGGCCGTGAGGCGCTTCGCCAAAATCTATCTACTAATACGCCCACGGGAAGCATTAGCGCCCACCCCTTCTCTACCCCTTTTCCCTCCAGGGGAAGGGGTAGGGGGGTTCCATGGACGAAATTCGTGCAGCGTGGGGGACGAATCATTCCCAGCCGAATCGTCCAGACGCAGCGAACAGAGCGAACGGGACTCCTGACGGCGAGATCAGCTTTATGGAGCCCGATTCGGCGACTGAAAGGCTGAAGGGGCGGGGGTGGGGGGGGGGGGGCGCCTTTCGCCCCATACAATGCAATGCTGCAGTCGGTGCATGCGGGAGGGAAGCAAGCACAGGGCTCTTTTCTGAACTGAGGGGGTTGGGGGGGAAGAGGGATAAATGGAATATGAAAAACTGAAAAGCCAGGGCGAAGTGTATTGAATTCCGGCGATGAAACTGTGAGTCGAGTCAAAGGCAGCAATGGAACAATGAAATATAATGAAAGTCCACGAAACGAGTTTCTTTTTTTTTCTTTTGGACGACACCAATTGAAACGTTCATATGGAAAAAAAAAAAGTCCGTCAAAGCTGTTGGGGAGAAGTGCGTCGGTGTTTAAAAGAGAGAGGAACGGAGACAGGGATCTTCATAAAGGGTTCGTTCAGACGGTCTTGACTTCAAAAGCGTCTCCGTTTTCTCCGAGGCGCAAAAGCGTTCCTTCTTTCAGTTCGGTTCCTCCTTTTGTGTCCCGAAATGATTTCATCTCCCTTGTTGGAAGCAACGAGGCCCAGACAGTTTGTTGTTCTCCGTTGCGCTGACCACGAATTCTGAGACGGTCCCAAGGCCGGATCAGAATAAAGGAGGAGACGAGGATTAGTTCTTGAGCGCCGTCTACAATGCCCTTAAGAAATAACTCTTACTGAATAATAACTGGTCTGGTCAGTACCTGAGTAGGTGACCACCACAGAACGCCAGATACCGCTGGCATATAAACTCCAGAATGTTGCCTGGCACCTATCTGGGAGTCTGGTGTGAACGGTTGCAGATTGCGATTTTTCGAAACATTTTTTTTTTTACTTTTATTTTCGAATTCTAACTTTCTTTCCCCCTAACTACGTCGAAAGATGAAAAAAAATTTTGTACAGAAAAATTGTTCCTCTGGTTTCAACATAAAAAAGCTACCTGTCTTTGTTAATTTGTATGGTGTTCATCGTTGCCAATTTAGCGGGGCTTCACACATATGCCGATGCATTTACAAAATGTTTCCATGAATTCTAGTTGTCATAGTAATCCAATAATGATGAAATTGCTCTAATATGTATATATACTACAAATAGATACGCTAATTTCACTTATTTCCCCCTTTTTGAGCAAGTCTTATACCCAGTTTGGAGGGTAAACACATAGCAATTGGCAACACTGATGGTGTTTTTACGTTGCATGGAACCAGTGGTTATTAAGCAACGGGACCAACGTGACTTCCGAACCACATCGAGAGTGAACTTCTATCACCAGAAATACACATCTCTCACTCCTCAATAGAATTCCCGAGAATCGAACTCGCGGCCACCGAGTTGGCAGGCCAAGACCAAACCGATCACGTCACTGAGGTGCTACTACCTTATTTTGTACCTTCAGTTTCCTTGCTTGAGAACACCCTTGTACACACTCTAATTCTTTTATTTATATTTATTTATCTGTTTAGATAGTTTTTTAGTCATCTATTTATAATAATACAATCCGAGTGGATCTTTCATGTTTGTCCGCCCCGATTTGGGGGGCGGGTTGGGTAGGGGAGACATGACACATCCACCCTCCTCCTGCAACCCTGTTTGCCTGGGTGGGGGGCCCGGGTAGGCAGGGGATCGGGAGAGTAGGGGAGACATGACAAGGGCAGCACCGGGTTCCAGCGCAGTGTTTGGGTGGACAATATCCTGAACTAAGTGACGAATATATAATTCCAGGAACTCTCAGTTTTATATATCTAATTTTCCTTTATTTATTTATTTATTTATTTACAAATTTAATTGTCTATTTATTCATTCACAACTCCGCTCGAAAGCAAGAACACGCCCAAAGAGAAACAGAAGAGAATTAATTTCAAAATTCAATTTGTGATTCATAGAGAGAGGTATATGAGATGCCATTTTTGAAAAATTTTCGAGTAGAGTAAATAATGTTGGGAGATATGCAGTTGTTTTTGGGGAGACTAATGTGGAGGTTTTAATGAAATGCAAATCTGAAGTTTTTTATTTGAAGTTTTCTCTGATATTGTAGAAGTTACAGAATTTGAATGTAAAAGGTTTATTTTTAAGAGTTTTTAACTCTATTTGAAGAGACTGGATTTATTCCCGATTTTATGAAGTCTTTGTATGGGAGTGTATTAGTCAGTGGAGAGAGAGAGAGAGAGAGAGAGAGAGAGAGAGAGAGAGAGAGAGAGAGAGAGAGATTTAAAACTCAAGATTGATATGTCTTTTATCATTCAAAATATTCAAACGTAAATATGGAACAAGTTTGCAAGTCCATTAACTTGCAAAGTAAGCTCCTACAAATTGGAAAGTTCGTAGAAGAGAAGGAAAAAGAAAAGAAATAAACAGCAGGTAAACAAAGATAAAAACAAGAAACACACACACACACACACACACACACACACACACACACACACACAAACATTATATATACATATATATATATACATATATATATATATATATATATATATATATCTATATATATATATATATATATCCTTACGCTTGAAGGTGCGGCTCTAATGAACTTACCACATGGAAGTTGCCGATCTGTGACACCCACAAAGTTAAAGAGCGACGAGAAGGAACAGAGGCCTAAGCCTTACTTTAGAGCAGCGTTTCTTAAAATGTGGCCCACAGACCCCCAGGGGACCGTAGAGTGTTCCAAGGGGTCCCCAGGATAATCTGGCCGTTGGTATCAGATAAATCTTAGGCCAAAACGTGGCTCAATTTGTGTGCAAAATTAATAAGGTTGTGAAAGTTATTTTAAGTCAAATGTAGACATTTATTGTGAAGATAAGCTATTAATAAATAATTCAGTAGCAATTTTAGTATTGTATATTATACACTGAAAACACTTTTAAACCCAAGAAGGAAATTATCATGATAAGGTGTCCGCTACACGAGTCATTTCAATAGATGGGGTCTGCTGCACAAGAAAGTTTAAGAAACACTGCTTTAGAGGGATTCTGGAGAGAAACTCTTGGATGACTAAATTACATGGATTTACAATGCTAAATCAGAAGACAAGGAGGGTTAAGGCAGGGGCAGAGCACAGAGGATCCTGTGGCAGAGCATAAAACGAATAATGGATGTTGTTAACTGGGTGCCGGGGATCAAATTTCAATGGCACTGTTCCTGAGGTTACTCTAGGAAATTTCTTCGGTGTAACCAACAAGTAGAAGGGACACAGAGGCAAGTTGCACTTCTCTCTGCAATAGAGAAAGGCATGCGATCACTCGATAAATCAATGGAAATACCGAGGATAAGAGGCTAAGTGCTGAGTGCGACAGAAATGCTCTTGACACGAAACACTACTGAACAAACTTGTGACACGAGTTTAACATGACAGGTCAGATCTAATTAAGAGTTGCACTTGGAAAGAGAAATGTTTAGGAGAAGTAAAGACTAAGTGACTGGATGACCTCAATGTCTTACTGTAACTTAATTTTGAAGAGATGGCTCCTGTAGTCGTACCAATGCATGGAAGGACAATAGAGTTGGCTCAGGGCTTAAGATACTAGAACTGAGTCAGTCAGCAACAGATGGACTTTGGCTCTCAAGGAGCAGGCAGTCAAAGATTTGACTTGCCTGATGGTTTGTTTGTGTGTTTGTATGGTGTTTTTACGTTGCATGGAACCAGTGGCTATTCAGCAACGGGACCAACGGCTTAATACTTGACTTCCGAACCACGTTGGGAGTGAACTTCTATCCCCAGAAATACACATCTCTCACACCTCAATGGAATGCCCGAGAATCGAACTCGCGGCTACCAAGGTGGTAGGCCAAGACCATACCGGTCATGACACTGAGGGGCTCTTGCCTGGTGGTGTTCCGGTCTCTCTCAATGTCCTGGGATGAGGAGCTATGTATCAGCTCCTACTATTGCCTGGTTTTGAGCCCAGACGGTTTCCAGATGCATTCTGGGTTCAACTTTCTCTTTTGGCGAATACTGGGCAGTTAATCAGTGCCTAAGGTCATACAGGAGGTGCGGCTCCCTTGATCTCAGTGCCTCGGGTCGATCAGGTGGCCAGAAATCTTCTCCGAGTTAAGGTCAGTACCTAAAATAAGAGGTTTATTGCAGTCACGGAGCTCATGAGAGGATTAGAAGCAACAACGGGCTCATCGAATGGGATCGAAGGAGCCATTTTTGCATGACTGACTGTCAGCATGTTGCGGCAAGCAAACTTAATTAACAAAAGGTCATTTAGTTGGGCTGTTGGGAAATTTTACTTTATCCTTGAAAGGAGAGTTACAATGGGAGTGTTAACTCTCTTAGCAATATACATACATATAGATATATATATATATATATAATATTTACAATTTTTTTAAAAATTTTTAGTTTAAAAAATCTATATACTATATATATATATATATATATATATATTATATATATCTATATGCCAAATAGGGCGAAAATAGAATTAATAAATAATACTACTCTATTGATATATATATATATATATATAATATATATATGGGCCACAATATAATCTATAATAATAATAATAATACTAATAATAATAATAATAATAATAATAATAATAATATAATAATAATAAAAATAATGGCACCGTGGAGGAGTGGGTTAGGTCGTCAATGGACTTAAGTCAGTTAAGCAACACTGGGGCTGGTCAGTCGTTGGATGGGTGACCGCTCTCCTCGGCGTTGATTCCTTGGGAAAGGATCTTTACCATAATTTCCTCAGTCTACTCAGCTGTAAATGAGTACCTATCCCTGATGGGGTAGGGTCCAGCTATGGGTTAAATAGCAAAACTCAGCAATGATGGAAAGAAATGAAGAAATAAACGACAACGACGTAAATGGAACCTCTGGCAACAGAGGAGCTTCGTCCGGCAACCAGGTATTCAACCCAATTGAAGGGGAAGACGGTCAGGTATTGGAGGTCGTCATCAGAAATGATCACCACAACGGACCGCAATCAACAGCCTGAGATTTTGGAGCTACAGAAGCAAAAAGGAAGAGAAATGGACAGAGAAGAAAAATAAGGAAATATGGAGAACTACATCAGAAGCAACCCGACGGAGAGAGGATTATAGAAAGAAGGATTGGTCATAATCTGGAATGAGAGGAATAACACCCCCCAAACAGAACTGGCTCTCCCCAACAGGAAAGGGAAAAAAAAAAACAAAAAAAAAAAACAAAAAAAAAAAAAAAAATAAATGACATTACGGCAACGAATTACAAGAAGACGAATGAGAAGACGGGACGATGCCACAGAAGACGACAGGGAGGATGAGATATCAAAAACGACACACGAAGAAATACCGAACGAAATAACCAGACGAGGACGGAATGGGTAGAAAAGAAAATAGACAATGGATGAGCCAGATTACAGAGAGACCCAAAGATCCCCTCCATGAATGCCTACACAAACCAAGAAAATTAAGGGAGGAAAAACAAGTGAGGTCAATGAAAATAAGGGCATAGACACACCACCAGTATCACAGAAACAAAGAACTTGGCATATGCAGGAGCAAGGTAATTAGTAGCAGAACTGATGGGGGGGGGGATTCGAAACACCAACACCACCAGCACAAACCAACCCAACCAGAAACCAAAACAGCGAACCCCTTGGAAAGGCGCCGGAAAAGCAAATCATGCAACGAACACGAAAAACACCGACGAAATAACAGAGAGACGGATATGGGGTAGAAAAGATTAGACAATGGATGGAGTCAGATGACAGAGAGAACACGATCCCCTCCATGAATGCCTACAACACAAGAAAGAAATTAAGGGAGAAAACAAGTGAGGTCAATGAAATAATGGGCATAATACACACCACCAGTATCACAGAAACAAATAACTTGGCATATGCAGGAGCAAGATTAGTAGCAGAACTGATGGGGATTCGAACACCAACACCACCAGCACAACCAACCCAACAGAAACCAAAACAGCAACCTCCTTGGAAAAGGCGCCTGGAAATGCAAATCATGCAACGACACACGAAGAAACACCGACGAAATAACAGAGAGGACGGAATGGGTAGAAAAGATTAGGCAATGGATGGAGCCAGATACAGAGAGAACAAAGATCCCCTCCATGAATGCCTACAACACCAAGAAATTAAGGGAGAAAACAAGTGAGGTCAATGAAATAATGGGCATAATACACACCACCAGTATCACAGAAACAAATAACTTGGCATATGCAGGAGCAAGATTAGTAGCAGAACTGATGGGGATTCGAACACCAACACCACCAGCACAACCAACCCAACAGAAACCAAAACAGCAACCTCCTTGGAAAAGCAAATCATGCAACGACACACGAAGAAACACCGACGAAATAACAGAGAGGACGGAATGGGTAGAAAAGATTAGACAATGGATGGAGCCAGATACAGAGAGAACAAAGATCCCCTCCATGAATGCCTACAACACCAAGAAATTAAGGGAGGAATCAAGTGAGGTCAATGAAATAATGGGCATAATACACACCACCAGTATCACAGAAACAAATAACTTGGCATATGCAGGAGCAAGATTAGTAGCAGAACTGATGGGGATTCGAACACCAACACCACCAGCACAACCAACCCAACAGAAACCAAAACAGCAACCTCCTTGGAAAAGGCGCCTGGAAAAGCAAATCATGCAACGACACACGAAGAAACACCGACGAAATAACAGAGAGGACGGAATGGGTAGAAAAGATTAGACAATGGATGGAGCCAGATACAGAGAGAACAAAGATCCCCTCCATGAATGCCTACAACACCAAGAAATTAAGGGAGAAAACAAGTGAGGTCAATGAAATAATGGGCATAATACACACCACCAGTATCACAGAAACAAATAACTTGGCATATGCAGGAGCAAGATTAGTAGCAGAACTGATGGGGATTCGAACATCAACACCACCAGCACAACCAACCCAACAGAAACCAATACAGCAACCTCCTTGGAAAAGGCGCCTGGAAAGCAAATCATGCAACGACACACAAAGAAACACCGACGAAATAACAGAGAGGACGGAATGGGTAGAAAAGATTAGACAATGGATGGAGCCAGATACAGAGAGAACAAAGATCCCCTCCATGAATGCCTACAACACCAAGAAATTAAGGGAGAAAACAAGTGAGGTCAATGAAATAATGGGCATAATACACACCACCAGTATCACAGAAACAAATAACTTGGCATATGCAGGAGCAAGATTAGTAGCAGAACTGATGGGGATTCGAAACACCAACACCACCAGCACAACAACCCCAAACCAGAAACACACAACCTCCTTGGAAAAGGCGCCTGGAAAAGCAAATCATGCAACGACACACGAAGAAACACCGACGAAAATAACAGAGAGGACGGAATGGGTAGAAAAAGATTAGACAATGGATGGAGTCAGATACAGAGAGAACAAAGATCCCCTCCATGAATGCCTACAACACCAAGAAATTAAGGGAGAAAACAAGTGAGGTCAATGAAATAATGGGCATAAATACACACCACCAGTATCACAGAAAACAAATAACTTGGCATATGCAGGAGCAAGATTAGTAGCAGAAACTGATGGGATTCGAACAACCAACACCACCAGCACAACCAACCCAACAGAAACCAAAACAGCAACCTCCTTGGAAAAGGCGCCTGGAAAAGCAAATCATGCAACGACACACGAAGAAACACCGACGAAATAACAGAGAGGACGGAATGGGTAGAAAAGATTAGACAATGGATGGAGCCAGATACAGAGAGAACAAAGATCCCTCCATGAATGCCTACAACACCAAGAAATTAAGGAGAAAACAACGTGAGGTCAATGAAATAATGGGCATAATACACACCACCAGTATCACAGAAACAAATAACTTGGCATATGCAGGAGCAAGATTAGTAGCAGAACTGATGGGGATTCGAACACCAACACCACCAGCACAACCAACCCAACAGAAACCAAAACAGCAACCTCCTTGGAAAAGCAAATCATGCAACGACACACGAAGAAACACCGACGAAATAACAGAGAGGACGGAATGGGTAGAAAAGATTAGACAATGGATGGAGCCAGATACAGAGAGAACAAAGATCCCCTCCATGAATGCCTACAACACCAAGAAATTAAGGGAGGAATCAAGTGAGGTCAATGAAATAATGGGCATAATACACACCACCAGTATCACAGAAACAAATAACTTGGCATATGCAGGAGCAAGATTAGTAGCAGAACTGATGGGGATTCGAACACCAACACCACCAGCACAACCAACCCAACAGAAACCAAAACAGCAACCTCCTTGGAAAAGGCGCCTGGAAAAGCAAAGCATGCACGACACACAGAAGAAAACACCGATGAAATAACAGAGAGGACGGAATGGGTAGAAAAGATTAGACAATGGATGGAGCCAGATACAGAGAGAACAAGATCCCCTCCATGAATGCCTACAACACCAAGAAATTAAGGGAGAAAACAAGTGAGGTCAATGAAATAATGGGCATAATACACACCACCAGTATCACAGAAACAAATAACTTGGCATATGCAGGAAGCAAGATTAGTAGCAGAACTGATGGGGATTCGAACATCAACACCACCAGCACAACCAACCAACAGAACCAATACAGCAACCTCCTTGGAAAAGGCGCCTGGAAAGCAAATCATGCAACGACACACAAAGTAGAAACACCGACGAAATAACAGGAGACGGACGGAATGGGTGAGCAAAAGATTAGACAATGGATGGAGCCAGAATACAGAGAGAACAAAGATCCTCTCCCCTCCATGAATGCCTACAACCCAACCAACGAAATTAAGGAGAAAAACAAGTGAGGTCCAATGAAATAATGTGGGCATAAGTACACACCAACCAGTATCACAGAAACCAAATAACTTGGCATATGCGGAGCAAGAATTAGTAGTAAGAACTGATGAGGGGATTCGAACACCAAACACCAACCCCAGCACAACCAACCCAACAGAAACCAAAACAGCAACCTCCTATTTGGGAAAAAGGCGCCTGGAAAAAGCAAATCATGCAACGACAGCACGAAGAAACAACCGACGAAATCACCAAAAGAGAGGATCGGAATGGGTAGAAAAGATTAGAACAATGGATGGAGCCAGAATAGCAGAAGAGAACAAAGATCCCCTCCCCCCATGAATGCCTACAACACCAAGAAAGTTAAGGAAGGGAGAAATTCAAGTGAGGGTCAATGAAATTAAATGGGCATAATACACACCACCATATCACAAACAAATAACTTGGCATATGCAGGAGCAAGATTTAGTAGCACGATGGGATTCGAAAACCACACCACCAGCAACCAACGCCAACAGAAACAAAACAGCAACCTCCTTGAAAGGCAAATCATGCAACGACACACGAAGAAACACCGACGAAATAACAGAGAGGAACGGAATGGGTAGAAAAGATTAGACAATGGATGGAGCAGGGATAAAGAGAGAACAAAGAATCCCCTCCATGAATGCCTACAACCAACCAAGAAATTAAGGGAGAAACCAAGTGAGGTCCAATGAAAATAATGGCTAATATCACACCACCAGTATCCCACAGAAAACCAAATAAAACTTGGCAATATTTGCAGGAAGCCAAGATTAGTACCGAATGATTGGGAAAATCGGAACACCAACACCACCAGCACAACCAACCCAACCAGGAAACCCAAACAAAAGCAAACCTCCTTGGAAAAGGCGCCTGGAAAAAGCAAATCATGGAGGATGATCTGACTTGAGTTAAACTGATAAAGAGATAGCAGAAAAAAGGCTAAGAAGCAAGAATACAAGGGAGGAACTCAACGAGAAATACAAAGTACAAAGAGAGGGACTAAACAACACAATAGAAGATGTAAAACAGAGGCTTAAGGCCAAAGCACATAAGATCCAACGGTACATGAACAGGAATAAGGGATACCAACAGAACAAACTATTCAGAACCAACCAGAAATGACTATACAGCCAACTAAGAGGGGAAGACAACACCAACAAATTCCTGAAGCCGAACCAAGTAAGAGACTCTGGGAAAACATATGGAGCGATCCGGTATCACACAACAAACATGCAACATGGCTCCAGGAAGTCAAGGAAGAAGAAACAGGGAGAATAAAACAAAGATTCACAGAGATCACGACAGACACAGTCAGACACCAACTAAAGAAAATGCCAAACTGGAAAGCCCCAGGTCCCGATGAAGTCCATGGATACTGGCTCAAAAACTTCAAGGCCCTACACCCACGAATAGCAGAACAACTCCAGCATTGTATCTCAAATCACCATTGCACCCAAATGATGACCACAGGAAGAACATCCCTTAGTACAAAAAGACAAGAGTAAGGGAAATATAGCCAGTAACTACAGGCCTGATCACCTGCCTACCAATAATGTTGGAAGTTACTAACAGGTATTCATCAGTGAAAGGCTATACAACTACCTAGAGGAGTACAAACCACCATCCCCCACCAACAGAAAAGCTGCAGAAGGAAGTGTAGGGGCTACAAAAGACCAGCTCCTGATAGACAAAATGGTAATGAAGAAACAGTAGGAGAAGGAAAACCAACCTAAGCATGGCATGGATAGACTATAGAAAGCCTTCGACATGATACCACACACATGGTAATGGCTAATGAATGCCTGAAAATATATGGGGCAGAGGACACACCATCAGCTTCCTCAAAAATACAATGCGCAACTGGAATACAATACTTACAAGCTCTGGAATAAGACTAGCAGAGGTTAATATCAGGAGAGGGATCTTCCAGGGTGACTCACTGTCCCCACTACTCTTCGTAGTAGCCATGATTCCCATGACCAAAGTACTACAGAAGATGGATGCTGGGCACCAACTCAAGAAAAGAGACAACAGAATCAACCATCTGATGTTCATGGACGACATCAAGCTGTATGGTAAGAGCATCAAGGAAATAGATACCCTAATCCAGACTGTAAGGATTGTATCTGGGGACATCAGGATGGAGTTTGGAATAGAAAAATGCGCCTTAGTCAACATACAAAAAGGCAAAGTAACGCAAACTGAAGGGATAAAGCTACCAGATGGGAGCAACATCAAACACATAGATGAGACAGGATACAAATACCTGGGAATAATGGAAGGAGGGGAAATAAAACACCAAGAGATGAAGGACACGATCAGGAAAGAATATATGCAGAGACTCAAGTCAAAACTCAAACGCCGGAAATATGATAAAAGCCATAAACACATGGGCAGTGCCAGTAATCAATACAGCGCAGGAATAGTGGAATGGACGAAGGCAGAACTCCGCAGCATAGATCAGAAAACCAGGAAACATATGACAATACACAAAGCACTACACTCAAGAGCAAATACGGACAGACTATACATAACACGAAAGGAAGGAGGGAGAGGACTACTAAGTATAGAGGACTGTGTCAACATCGAGAACAGAGCACTGGGGCAATATCTGAAAACCAGTGAAGACGAGTGGCTAAAGAGTGCATGGGAAGAAGGACTAATAAAGTAGAACGAAGACCCAGCCCAAATATACAGACTCAGAGAATGACAGACAGAACCATAGGACTGGCACAACAAACCAATGCACAGGACATACAACATGAGACGGACTAAAGAACTAGCCGGCGATGACACATGGCAATGGCTACAGAGGGGAGAGCTAAAGAAGAAACTGAAGGAATGATAACAGCGGCACAAGATCAGGCCCTAAGAACCAGATATGTTCAAAGAACGATAGACGGAAATAACATCTCTCCCATATGTAGGAAGTGCAATACGAAAAATGAAACCATAAACCACATAGCAAGCGAATGCCCGGCACTTGCACAGAACCAGTACAAAAAGAGGCATGATTCAGTGGCAAAAGCCCTCCACTGGAGCCTGTGCAAGAAACATCAGCTACCTTGCAGTAATAAGTGGTACGAGCACCAACCTGAGGGAGTGATAGAAAACGATCACGCAAAGATCCTCTGGGACTATGGTATCAGAACGGATAGTGACAAAGTCAAGAAGAAAGTATCACTCATTGATGTCGCGATACCATGGGACACCAGAGTTGAAGAGAAAGAGAGGGAAAAAATGGATAAGTATCAAGATCTGAAAATAGAAATAAGAAGGATATGGGATATGCCAGTGGAAATCGTACCCATAATCATAGGAGCACTAGGCACGATCCCAAGATCCCTGAAAAGGAATCTAGAAAAACTGGAGGCTGAAGTAGCTCCAGGACTCATGCAGAAGAGTGTGATCCTAGAAACGGCGCACATAGTAAGAAAAGTGATGGACTCCTAAGGAGGCAGGATGCAACCCGGAACCCCACACTATAAATACCACCCAGTCGAATTGGAGGACTGTGATAGAGCAAAAAAAAAAAAAAAAAATAATAATAATAATAATCATAATAATAATTGCTGGTATCGTGTAAACTTTCTGCCGAGTGGACCCTCTGGTACTGCAAATAATAAAGAGATGATTTTCTAAAAAAATAAATAAATAATTACATAGATATGTAAATACAAATTTGATTTTGTTAAACAAAGGGAGTTGAATTCATTTACCCAAAAAAAGTAGTTTATTATTATCATTATTTCAGTATATGCAACCTACTCACATGGAACACGCACACAGGGGCCACTGACTTGAAATTCAAGCTTCCAAAGAATATTGGTTTCAACCTCCTACTGCAGACCCCCCAGCACTGCAGTAGTAACTGATCGGGATACAGAGCCAGTAATTTTTCATCGGCCTGGGGGAGACGCGAACCCACGACATCTGAGCGACATGCCACGAAGATAACCAATATACCAGCGGACGGACATCGTAATAAATTAAGCATATCTTAGTTTAACCAGACCACTGAGCTGATTAACAGCTCTCCTAGGGCTGCCCCAAAGGATTAGATATTTTTACCTAGCAACGGGACCTACAGCTTATCGTGGGATTCGAACCACATTATATCGAGAAATGAATTTCCATCATCATAAATAAATTCCTCTGATTCCATGTTGGCAGAGTGGAGAATTGAACCTCAAACCACCAGATCAGTAGCCGAGCGCGAACACGACTCCTCCAACAAGGAACTAACATCGTAATGATATGACGTTCATGATTCCAATTGCTTCTGATTTATTGTCTCTGGTTTGTGTTTACGAATTCTGGTCTCTCCCCATCTATAAGAAATGTTTATTTGTTTGTTCATGTAATAACTCGGTAATACTGTTTTTCCCGTAACAATTGTCATACAGCGTTATTACCTTTTTGCCTTATCTGGTTACTTTCAGATCGAATTTATGACAGTTTTGCCGAGACGTTTTTATTATGCTACTGGCTTTGTTGTGAAAGTACTGCATTGTTATTGGGAACTTGTAAATTTTGTACAGCATAAATTAATTCTAATGCATCTATTTTGTATTACTCTACCCCTTCCTTGTTTGTCTGCCTCAGTTGCTGCAGGGTTTTCTCAGTCCTGCTCTCCTAGTTTTTATTTATTTTTTGTTTAGTAAAGAACCTAATGAACCCAAAAGGGTTCATAAAACAAATATATATATATATATATATTATATATATAGATATATATATATATATATATATATATATACACACACACATGCACAATAATATTCCGGATAATCCACCAGCTGACAAAATCAAAATACTATCATTTTCTCTCATACGTCAACTTAACAATTATATCCCTAGGACGACCGCATTCACAGGAGAAAAAAATATAATTTTCTCTGTGCTTTTCCTACTAAATCCTCTGAGGCAGAACGGAGAGAATCGGGTGCTCGCTGACTGACGAAACATTCAGGAAAAAACACGAATCATTTCAGGAAGAAGAAGATCAGGTTTTTTTCTAGAGTTGCCACGTAGTTCTTAAAAGTTTTTTTTCTATTGTCATATTTTGAAGAAATGAAAGATATTCTGTATGTGTGTTTATGTATGTGTGTGTGTGTGTGTGTGTCAGTGAATGTCAATCTAATGTCTAGATTGCCACGATGGTATAAAACTCGAACACATACGTGAAATACGTGAATGAAAAAGTCTGATCTGTTTAGTAATGTGGTACAGAACAGAGCAACTCGCCCGGTTCTGAAAGCATCGTGCATCTGACATGTATTCCAAACCAGTTGTATATATACTCTGAAGCGTCCATTGCCTAGCAATTCTTGACTGTGTTTGCCTGCAGCAAGCACATCCTGACTTCTTCACTCCACCTTTAGTCTTATAGCATCGAGTTCCTGCGATAAAAGGTGAGTCTCATCTTGAATTGAACGACAGAAAAACTCTTTTCTGGTGCTATTTGGAACAAAACATTATACGTAAGTTATTTTTTTCTTATTTTTTTGTTATTTTTGTTTTCTATCATTGTATGCTTATTATATTTCAATATCCAGAGCAAAGTTCTATGCAATGGAAGATTGTGTGAATGGTAAGAAAGCCTGAGGGAAATTAATAAAATAAGTGAGTGATTGAAAAGGTACAACAGAGTTACCATGTTTTCATTCTCTTCTATATTATGAACAAAGTTATGAAAATTTGTGTCATTTATGTTATATTGAATAATGGGAAAATATATATGAAATAGCAATAAGTGTCATTTTCTGTTTCATATTTATATTTCTGTTATATGTAAAAACCTAGTGATCTGTGACATTAAAAAATCAATTCATATCATATAAAAATAATCATAGAATTCGACAAGGATAATAATTTTGGAGGGTTTATAGTTCAATACGTAGTAGCGTTGATGCCCATGCACAGGAGAGTGAAGGACAAATGTTGACTATCTCCTTATTACAGACCCAGAAGCATGCTCTGGCTCAAATCCGCGATTCTCCTCCTGGGCATAGGAGGTGCCCACCTCCAGTGCTTCACACCCAATGCCAACATTCCGCCTCTGGACAAAAACGCTGATCTCTCTGGCATCGCAGACTTCGGGCTCACCCTCTACAAACATCTGGCCCCGGAGAAGACGTCCGAGAACTTCTTCTTCTCCCCCTACAGCATCTGGGCAGCCCTGGTCATGGTGTACTTTGGGGCAGCAGGCAATACCCAGGCACAGCTGGCGGCGGCACTGCACTTGAAAGACAAGCCTTCCGCACACCACCTGTGGAAAGGGCTGGAGATTTTGTGAGTAGAGCGATCAAATGAATCTCAGAGAAGCAGCTATGAAATGTGACAAAGATTTAGTTCTATCTATCTATCTTCCTTTCTGTGTATGTATTGTCTCTAGTATAGAATTCCTTTTCAGATACAATCAACAGAACAAAGCCAACAAAAGTCAGATTGGTGTTGCCAACAGAGCCTACTTCAATGAATCTTTTGCTTTGCTGCCTTGTGTCCACACAGTTTTCCCAGATGAGCTAAGAGTCCTTAATTTTTATGATGTGAGTATAAAATTGCCATGTTTTGGTGTGCATCTGGTAGTTATTATGTTTCATGATCACTCTGTAGCTGTGAGAATCTACCAAAGCTAGCAGATTAATACTACTGTCCCAACCAATATTGACTTTGTATATAAATGATATTTGTATGCGGCCAGTTTTGATTCTTGGGGGTTATATCCTACAGCTTAGATGTAGATCTGCTTGATATGAGGGAGAAGGGATCAGAATAAGTCCCAAAGCAAGTCAAGTGTCAATGAGTGAGGCTGATATGAATACGGGACATTAGCAATTACAACAGCCTTCTTAGAAGTCTGTTGGTGTGAGTAACATTGTCAAACTGAGGTCCAGGAAACCATTGAAAAAGTCTATCCAACCTTTCTCAGGCTACGAATGCAGCTGAAGCCATGAACGCCTTCGTCAACAAGACGACTCGAGGCCTCATCAGCAGCATCGTGACAGAAGATATGATCCTTGCGGCCAGCGTGGTCCTCATCAATACTGTCTACTTCAAGGGCTTCTGGAAACAAGAGTTCAAAAACTCAAGCACCCACAAGAAGGACTTCTTCATTACTCCAACCAATAAAATTTCAATCGACATGATGAGCCAGGTTTCAGATTTCAAGTATGGTAAGTCTTGAATATATCCTTGTCGTTATAAACATTGTCTAGTTCTTTAACCAGACTACAGTCACTATGCAATGAGGGACTTGTTTTTATGGCATGAAATGTGAAACATACTAAAGACACTAACCATTATTGGGTTTATCCATATAAGTGAAGGCCTATGGAACAGTCTACCAGGCCTGATGGAAACAAGATAGAGTTGATAGTCCTTCGACTTGAAGGACAAAAGGACATAAGAGCTAAGGAAAGCTCAATTAGGGGGCCGCTTGAGAGGAGGGAATTTTCAGAATGTAAGCAATGGCCTATGATGCCATAAGGAATTATTAGTCTTAATCACCCAAGCAGCCAACTGTGAAGACAAGGCTCACTAACTTTGCAAACATCACAGGCCTTGATTTTAATGGCTGTATTCTTTGAACAAGGTTTATTTTTAAAATTTGTTCGCTTTTATCATTATAATTAAGTGAAAAGAGCAAAAGATAAATTTGTTAATTAGAATGAAATAAATGCAAAAATGACTTTATTAAACAGGGGAATCAAGCCAACTCGGTGCACGGGTGCTAGAGTTGCCCTACGCTGAGAGCAACCTCTCCATGATCCTCCTTCTGCCTACTGCTAACGAGAGTGGAGGAAGTTCTCTTGCAAGTGTGATCCAGGGACTCAGCAGCGCTGCTCTCAGAGATGCCCTCAGCCCTGGGAAGCTGCAGACACGCAGTGTGGATTTGCTCCTCCCCAAGTTTAAATTCCGTGCAGAGCTGGCTCATGACTTGGTGAAAGTGAGTATGATGCAGTCACAACATTGTTGATCTGGTCAGTCCTGGGCTGGCTGAATATCACTGCATGCTAGGCACTCATATAATCACTGTGGTTTTCTGAATTTCAGTCAGTAAAGTGGACCTACATTAGGTGTGGTTAATCCTTGGATGGAAACCACAGATCTAGGAATTTTTGTTGCAGGAGTTTTCACCGCAGGAGTTTTCTCTGCAGGACTTTTTAACGCAGAACATTTTGCCACAGGCTTTTTGCCGTAGGAAATTTTGATGCAAGGAATTTTTGCTGTAGAATGAATAAAGTGTGTCTACAGTATGAGAATGAAAGGGTATTATAAAATAGACGTTTATTTATTCAAAACAGGAAAATAAGGTAAAAGCAATTCAAGTTACAACAAATTTTCAAAATTCAAAATTTTCAATATTCAAAATAATGAATATAAGTGAAAAAGTTCTTATGTAAAAGTAATGCAAGTTACAATTAATTTCAAAATGATGCAAGTTCATCGAATATTTGAAAAATAAAAAAGTTAAAATAAAGCTTTATTTCAGGTTTAGAATGAATGCAAGTTCATTGGAATACTCTGTAAATAGTGAAGTTCACGCTGAGAATCGTACATCGAAACAATCCTTTGTATTCTTACGTCTTTGTACTTTTTCCTCACGTCAGATGCTTCGCCACATTCGAGGTCAATTCTTTTCTTCTTTGCTAGATAGTCTTCGTTTTTTAAAATGTTAAACAATATCTAATATTTGGGTGGGTGTGTGGCAGAACTTTGTAAAGCATTGTGAATCCCTTCTACGTTATTGCTGATGTTTGGTAAATTATTCAAGGTCCCTTAAAAAACATTCCACATACCCACAGGAAATGTTGGAGCGACTCTTCGGCTACGATGGCCCCTGCCTCTTACCTCAGCAATACAATGGGTTTCAAAATAAGAAATTAGGTCTCGAGGCAAATCATTATTGTCGACTAGTTCCTCAAATGCACCAATAACGTCACTTGGGGGGAACAAATGCGAGTGCTGCAAAGCATTTAACCAAGGTGCTGAATTCCGAATTACTTCGGTAGCGCACTATATGACTAAAATCAGATCTTGCGGAAAAATTCCAATAGCAAAAACTCTTGCAGCTAAAATTTCAGTCACCAGAAACCAGAGGTCCCTTGCTCACAGCAAGGTTAAGTAACACTGGCTAAGGTCATAACTAGGGTAGTTGGTCAGTAATGAAATCAAGGCAGCTGCTTATGCAATGAAACCTCATTTCTTGATCAATGAGGCTGAGCGAGAAGGGCGAGATTGCCTATTTCTCTGATAAGAGAATATGAAGTTCTTACTCAAGACATAAAAAGTAAATTAATAATATTCTTCATTCTTCCCCCATAAGGCACTGGAAAAGATGGGTATTGTGGACCTCTTTCACGGGAATCGGGCTGACATAAGCCAGTTCAGCTCTAGGGATGAGCTGGCCGTGTCACACATCATCCACAAAGCGTATGTAGATGTCAACGAAGAAGGAACAGAGGCTGCAGCTGCTACAGTTATCTTTTTGGAGTCAGCCATTATTTTGGAACCCCCCGTCGAATTCCACTGCGACAGGCCTTTCGTCTTCACCATCTACGACAGGATGACGAACAACATCCTCTTCATTGGGGACATCAAAAATCCTGGAAATTTACAGACATAGTCCTCATTCGTTGAGAGTTTCTATGACTGGAAAGTCCTCCAGTGAACCACAGCAAATGAGCCTCTATGATGTAGGCCTATATCCTCAGTGTCAACCGCATTACTCTTTAGACTCTAATCTTAAGGCTTGCAAGGCTCTTAAGAATAGGTTGCTGGCTATACCTATCTTGATAGAAATGTCATGATAGCTAAAGTAGTGAATGGCATGAAAGTGAGAATGTTGGTTTTCTGTATATGGCAAATTTGTATTCTGTCTTGTCTCTAATGATTAAAACATTAGGAAAAGGAATTTTGTTGTCTGTTTCCCATTCAACTTTAGATTTGATGCTGGGAACTAATGCATTCAATTTTGAAAGGAATTAATTGAAACTGCCCCATCTATTACCCCAAAATGTTAGAATATCATCTACATACCTCATCCACAGCATGTGTTTGGGTTTTATTGTATTTATTACTATAGTTTCAAAGTACTCCATCTATAGATTGGCTAAAACAGGACTGAAAGGACTACCCATGCTACACCAGATTTTTTTTTTAAAGAATGACTCCCCGAATTAAAATACGTTACTAGATACACATCCTTCAACTATAGTTCTGTCCAGAATGTCATGAAACATAATACTAGTAGGTTTCTGACGTTGCCGTTTTGCGACAATTTCATTCATCAAATTTCACTTTAGGCAAAAAAAAAAAAAAAAAAAAGTGTAGATTTGGTATACACGCTACCACATCTCTCTCTGTCTCAGGTCAGGAAGGTTAAGTAGTTTATCACTTTTCACCTGATACCCAAGCGTGACAGCTTAAGATGGAAGGCTCCCTACTTCAGCAATGAAGTGCTCAGACATGAGAAGTCATAATTCGATGTCTACGAGTATTTCAAAAGGGAGAAAGAAAACAATACTGTCATACATGATTTTGACAAGGAAGGCAGTACAACGTACAATGGATGCGACTGAGCAATGCAGACGTACGACATATCGAATATGTAAGGAAGGAAAAGACAGCTTGGAAGAAAACGGAGCTCCCGTTCTTAACATAAAGAAAATGAAAAGACCACTAACTGTAACCAACTTGTGTGTGACTGGAAAGATTTGACTGGAAAGATTCAGATTATGGGATTATGAAGGAAATTTGTCAACCGTATCAAAGGACCTGGAATGGAAGTATGCTGGATTCGCTTGATCCAGATTAAAAGTCTTGAGGAAGTTTGACAACCTCGAAAACCTTCTCGATGTTTCAAGACATTCTAGACAGACTATAAATTTAATATGCTGTCGAGCGGCAATGTCAAAAACTGTAGAACGTCCTGTACTGGCACTTTTGTGAATAAGAAATCTACATCTAGGTTTAAGAGTTTTTTTTGTTGTGAAGTGGTATAGGAGCTTCTCTGAATTTGTGACAAAAATCTTCCGAAAGTTTAATGTGACTGGGAGAAAAAGTGCTTAAGAAAGGGAATGAAAGGGAGCCAGTTAACCATTTAGAAAATTTAAAATCGAAAGCTCTGGCACATGAGATGATGGGTCTAAATGGAAGAATATTATCTTTGTGAGCTTTGGGAAGGCCATAAAAAGTAAGGTAGTTTTGGGTGAATGACTAAATTTCTTCAATAGTTCAATGCTCTTTTTGTCTTGGTTAATTAATCTTAATTATTTAACGTCAGTTAAATAACTTAATATACAATAGCTGAACCCATTTTATAACCTTCTACTTTGCCTCCATTCCCTCTTCCTTTCCTCCATCTTGCTGTCCAACTTCTCTATTACTTCTTAATTATACGGTTTCCTCCCAATTCCACCTTCAGATCCTTGCAATTCATCGCCTCTATTTTCTAGATCTCTTTGTTTTGCTGTCCAACCACTTGAGGAATGCTTGGCTTTATAAGCCTAAATTCCACGAAAACAACTCAAGCACTGAAGTCTGTTGATACTGAACGTTGGAGGAGGAACGTCGACTTCAAAATGGCCGACTACGAAGCCCCTCAGCTGCTAATTGATCCGTTTCAGTGCAAAATGGCATCAGTAGTGCTCCCAAGAAAAGGCACTACCTCCAAGATGGCGGATGACAGGGCACACCCATCACCGGTGGTGTATCCTATCTGCTGCAGCAGCATATCAGTGCTTATATGACGCTCGTTTTCACCACCTGTCTTAGTCACGACTCAAATCATTTCTCCGGAAAGTGCTTTGTCTTCTTGGAATGAATTCCAGGGGTTCCTGGAAATACATTATTTGATGGCTCTTCAACAGGTGGCTCGTTTTGGACGGCATAAGTCTGTGGCAACAGATGGACCAGTAATGAAAGGAGACTGAGTTGCGTTTTGCGGTAGTTACCAGCAGATTCGCACAAGAAGAGAATTTGTGGTGCTCATAACGAGGTCTGTCTGTTATTAGGAATACTGTACCGTTGGTTTTTTAATTATAAGAATAAAAAAAACAGCTCTCTCATATTTTGAAATATATTTAGTAATAGAAACATTTAAAATACTGAGAGGCATAACGAAAGTAGACAGTAACCTATTTACATTAAACGAAAACCAGACAAGAAATAATGGATGGAAACTAGAACTGAAGAGATACAATACATCGCATTGTGGGAACTTTTTTACATACAAGATATGTGACACTTGGAATGAACTGCCACCAGAAAGAAGTTCTAAACAGCAACAGTGTGGAAGAGTATAAAAGAAAGCTAGACAGAATCATTAGGACACTGTGAATGAACAGTAAAACCTGCTCCTAGAGATAAGTGAGCACACGATGTCTCCTCGGATGGACTAACAAGTCTCTGAGACATCCTAATCCTTGTAACTCCTTGTAATTTAACTTCATAAATATTTGTTGAATTTTGATGTCAGACTTTCGTAGTATGATAAGATCTTTTTCGGGCCTGCCCAACGGTAAGAGCATATATTTTCCGTCACGATGGCCATTCGCCTACTGGTGAAAAAAAAAACTGTATAGTCCGTAAGTCATCGAATAGGAGGCTGAGGTAGTAATGCTCCTATGTATTATATAATCAGGCTATAATATTATTATTATTATTATTATTAATATTTTTCTCTACTGGCAATATTCAAACATGTTTAACAAACGCCATTAATTTGCAAAATATTTTCGACAGAGCAAAATAACCCTCGTGCAACAAAAATTATAAACATAATAAAATAACACAAAAAAACCAACAAAATAAAGAAACGACGCATAAGTCCACACAACCGGAAATGTCAAAAGCGCATATTTGCGCTGTTGATGATGGCCCGGCCAAAATTGCATGTGACAGTAATGAGGTTGTTCAAATTCGGCCTTCATAAAGTGGCAATAAAACCTCTGAATCGAGAGAGAGAGAGAGAGAGAGAGAGAGAGAGAGAGACGCTTATTTCATGGCCCATATGTGCTATGATGTTTGTGTGGTCGTTCGAAAATGCGAGCGAACGGTTGTTGGATTTTACAAAAATGACGGCACGACCCTCGACAGTTATCTGTGAGCACTTTTGTATATAAGTGGAAATGTGTACTTCTGTGCGTATGCAGTCTATCTAGGATATCCTGGTGTCTGGTTTCGAAGCTCCCTAGGTATCCTGGGCTGAATGGGCAAAGGTTACCGTGTGTCGCAGGAATCTCACCAGGTATCCTAGGGCTGAATGTGCAGTCTCTTGTCATCATTAAATATGTATTTACTCTCTTGTAAAAAGAATCAACTGCTTCCATGGAGTCGTCCACTAGGCACATCAACATTTCATTATTCCATCTCAAAGGTTTCCACTCCCCTTAATAACTATCTTACTCTTGTCCGGATTTCCTCTCAGTTCTTTCATGCAAAATCCTTTGAACTATCAGTTTCATCACCTGCTCTTCACTGTCTCAGTCAGCTCTGAATCGCCTGCAAACATCAGGCATTCCACATTCTATTCAGGACTCTCTCTCTTAACCTGCATTTACTGTCCTCTCTTTGCTGTTTACTATCACATCATCCAAAAATGCAATAAACACATTCAATGTTGCTCATATAATTCTCAAATTGTCACAATTGTACTCCTTCCCCATACCTACAGTCTCCCTGATACTAGATTTTATCTAAATTTACCCCTATTATTTAGCCAAAGGAAAAAGTCTCCTTATTTTTTTTCCATCTCTGGTCACCCACCCTTTAACTTCTGTCTCACAAAGTGCGAGAACATACATACATCTTTCTCGCCTTGAACAGATTAACCATCATTGAGTTCCAGTAGTCGATGCCATAGACGTCCGCATTCAAAACCTTTTTCTTCTTGATTTCTTTTGGCGTTTTTCAATATCAGCAGACTGTCTCGGAACATTTGGTGAATTTCACACCACACAAACAACAGCAAGAATGCTGTTGCTTTCTTTTCCTGTATCCCACAGGACTGATGAAGAATGGCTGCCAACAGCCTCAACAAGAAAAGAAGTTCGTTTGCTATTCGAGGGCATCTCATCATACCAAGGGATCCACAACCCTTTACCAGGCTTGAGGCGTATCATACCTGTTCTCCAAACCTCTGGTACATCTTGAGTAACAATATTTAGGTTGTACTGCCTACTACCACTTCAGTAAGTGGACTGACTGACATCTGCTCAAAATATTAGCAACAATGATCATAAATATTAAGTCCCAAATATGAGTTTTAACATTTCATTCACTCGACTGAATCGTCAAGTCGACCGTTTGTGACTGTTTCTGTACCGAAGTCCCGGGTTCGAATCCTGGAAAGCGCTAAAGCATTCATTAGTTATAATTCCCCTTGGGTGAAAGTGATTCCCAAGGTGTTACAGATTTTATACAAGTTTTTTTATGTGTTAACATTTGAGAGTATTAAAAGATAAGAGAATTACGTGAATGCACAACTCGGTTATGAGTGTTGAGTGCAGCCGAAAACACCTTTGCAATGGATTGGCGTCACACCGCGTTTGGAAATCAAACGTCCATATTGGACCTCATTTTCCAGTGGCCAGGCAAACACGATCCTTGGAATATGGCCGCAGTCTCTCTCTCTCTCTCTCTCTCTCTCTCTGTGTGCAGGCGGAAAACGACATTGCCATTTTATGAGCCACGTATTTATCAGCCTTCATCGGTGTCGCGTGCAATTTTGACGGGTCAGTGGCGGCGCAAACATAATTATGACCAACTTTTGTCGGTGGGCGATTTCCGACTCTCGTTCTGATGTATTGATTGATTGATTGATTGACTGCTTGATTATTATTTGTTGAGTAGAAGCTTCCGTTTCAAACGAGACGTCATACTCACATATACTGCATTTTCATATTTCTTATATACTTTTTTTTTTTTTTTTTTTTTGTAAATACATGTTCGATGCCATGAAGGCCAGGCGCTGTGCGGAATGGAATGGAATATAGAATTTGGACCAATAGCCAAACGCTGGAAACCTGTGAGGTCATTCAGTGCTGAAAATAATATTGAAACAGTTGTTAGGGAAGGCGGTAAGTAAGATGGAAGAGAGGAAATATGAACGGAGGTAAACTAAAACAAAGGATTTGCAGCTAGGGGCCAAAGGGACGCTGCAAAGAACCTTACATAACGCCTACAGCGCACCGCGTGAGGTGCACTGACGGCATGGCAACCCTCCTCGCCCACACATGTCAATAATATAAAATATTCTGCAAAAAATATGAATTCAACAATACAACAACTTCCTTTTCAGGAAAGTAGCTAAATTTCTATTGACGGTCATTTTTTTTATTTTTTATTATTGTGTCTTTTTTCGTCTTAATGACATTGATATAAAATACTGAGACTTTTAAACATTTCAAAATATTCCACTTTCTGGAAACAGGTTCATTTCTATTGTCAATCACTTTTTTTCTTTTACCTTTCTTCTTAATATACTTCGGTCTCCTTGTGCCCTCTTTTACTTGTTTCTTCGGGTCTGGGCTAGATAAAGGCAGGGGGTTACCAGTCCCATCAGCTTCAAGGTAAATAAATTGGACAAAGAACCAGGAGCTCTGTCTTCTTCACTTAGTTCACTGTTGCTTATTATGAGGTGAACATGATATATCATGAAAAGAAGTGTGTGACAGAGAGAGAGAGAGAGAGAGTCCTAATGCAACAATGGTACCGTGAAAGTTGTGTGCGTGTCTGTGCGCGTGACAGACATACGATATGGTCCAAGAAACTCCAAGGTCACTAATATAATCGAAGAGACCCAACTTTCTTTTGCTATAATATTATCATCATTCACTATACAATTAGATTTTCCTCACAACAGTGTTCTAAAAAGGGACTTTGTTCGATACAAGAACAAAATGTGAAGCAGGAAGTGTGGATGGATGTGAACAAACTCCTGTATGTGTGGTCGGAAGTACATACGAGTTGGTGGCACTGCGTAGTATGTGATTGCTCTAAGCATGTTTGTATGTGTGGTTGGGAAAGTGTCGTTATTCATGTTTGTGCTTGTGCATGTATATGTGCTTAGGTATATATGTACTAAGTATGTATGTATGTATGTGTATGTGTGGATGTTGAGAAATAACTAAAAATGCTTTGGACAAAACCAGTTTTAATAAATTTTCTGTTTATCAGATGCAGTCGTTTGATATTTCATCAAAAGGAAGGCGGATTAATGAGAGAGAGAGAGAGAGAGAGAGAGAGAGAGAGAGAAAGAAGAAAAAAAGGGAAGAGAGAGAGAGAGAGTTGTTTTTAATAATACCCGATTTCGAATCAATATCACTTGTCGTTATTATACCGGACTTTTTCCATCTGCTTTCAAAAGCTGCTTTTCATTTGCATCACAAAGACACCTGGATATTAATTTCCAGCTCAAGAGAAGAAATAAATTTTTCATTTATTAAAACTGGTGTTTTATCGAGTCGGTGTTTTTCAGGTTATTTGAAAAACTACATAAGATGCAAATAAGACACCAAAAGTAAAAAATAAATGGTGGATTTACTGCATTATATAATGAAAAAAAAAGCAACGTTAAGTCTGGTCAGTAAGTGGATAGGTGACCTCCAAAGAATGAGGTTTTTTTATACCTTGAATCTCATCCCATACACTTACTCTCTCGTCTTCTCAGGCCACATTGTGACCCACAATGATATCCATACTCGAGATGCCATGCTGCTAAATTGGGTCTGGTTAGGACCTGGAAAGGTGACCACTATTGGAAGCGTGGTGGGTCACACCGAGACCTGATAGTGTAAAGTCATTAAAAAATTTGAATTTGATCCGAAATTTATTGAAAAACAAAAGACTAAAGTCATTGTTGGAAGACACTTCAGAATGCATTCAAATCCATGCCACAAAATTGGGTCTGGTCAAGACTTGGAAAGGTGACCATTA
>NC_087214.1:32075707-32134210 GCF_015104395.2 Macrobrachium nipponense | reverse complement strand
GGAAAGGTGACCATTATTAAAAGGACAATGGGTCACAGCAAGACCTAACCTATAAAGCACACAGAGGCCTTCAAATCGATACGAAACGTATTGAAACGCAAATTAATTATTGTCGAAACTGAAGCCTTTACGAGCTCCTGAATTACGGGAGTGCCATTCAATGAAACGTTGAGCGGAATATGACCAAACTTTTCCGTGCCAAGTGACACCATTTGCATGGTAATGGCACCATTATGGCCCGGTTATGCGAGCCCTCGTTAATGTCAAATTAGCCATCATATCGGCGGTGACAGAGATCCGTCCGTGAGACGAGGCTGGACAAACAAACACTAATTCCGAAGAGACGTCGAATATATTTCTCTCTCGTTTTGTCTCCTCTAATCGAATTTAGCTATGATGTTCTTTCTATTCCTTTTGTTCTGTCTATTCATTTTTATATATATGTTATATGGGAATTCTAGATATGTTTTTGCTTGATTTCTTAGATTTGAGACATCGAAATTAATGGGTTCAAGAATTAAACTTGGTCTCTCTCTCTCTCTCTTTTTCTCTCTCTCTAGAAAAAACTTCTGCCTTTTGAACAAATTCACAATTTTTCAGTCTTTTTGAAATGAATGGTTGCAGTTTTCATAAGCACCTTAAGCTTTAATTCTCTCTCTCTCTCTCTCTCTCTCTCTCTCTCTCTCTCTCTCTCTCTCTGCCCGAAAACCTCCACCACTGGACATAAATCCTGCATCTTGAACCAGAAAACGGAAAATATCCCCTCAAAAGCTATCGTCCAAAAACCCCACCTCACTTCAGCCCAAGTTCCGGGACTCGGTTCCATTATTCAGCACAATGAGAACAACTCATTTCTCAAACTCCCACAGAGAGAGAGAGAGAGAGAGAGAGAGAGAGAGAGAGAGAGAGAGAGAGACTCTCTCTCTCTCACAAATCTCCGGCAATGACTCCATCTCGCTGGAAAATATTAAAAGTGGCTTCTCATAAACTTCTGGGGCAACGCGCAAACTGAATTTTTGCTTCGTGTTCCAGACATTTCTCATCCGAGCCTTCTTTCAGGCCCTCTCTCTCTCTCTCTCTCTCTCTCTCTCTCTGGCTTTTGGCGGGAAGCAGGCGCCATCTTTTGGCCAAATAAAGAACTGTTATGATAAAGTATTTATCTATTTTGTTTTTTGGGGAAGCAACCGCCTTCTTTTGGCTGTATAAAGAACTATAATTGTTACGTGTGTAATAAATCAATATTTTGTTTAAGAACTTGATAATTAATGGACTGGGAGTATAAGCTAGAATTCTACGTAGTTCAGAGGAGTATAACACCTTTTTGTTCTGAAATAAGGGACAATCTAGGTATAAATAAATAAACAAAAGACTCATGCATTCATTGTTGTGCGAAAACGCCTTCCAATTATAGCAGTTACTGGAGTGAAAACGAAAAAAAGAAATTAGAATTAATTACACGGTTAGAGGAAACAAAATATCTCTCTCTCTCTCTCTCTCTCTCTCTCTCTCTCTCTCTCTCTCAAATCTTTCTACATTTTGGACATAAATTCATTTTTTTTCAGATTTATAGAAAAGAATGATTTTGCCTCTTTTAATTACAGTATTAAACTCACACTCTCTCACAAACCATTCTTCATTTTTAACCTAAATTAATTATTGTTTTGCTTTATCGTGACCACCCCATACTACAAAATGCCGCTTGCAACAGACTGCCAAGGTCTGTGAATTGTCTCAGCACCACTCATTGGAGCTTATATTATGGCCACGGCCATAGGAATTCATATAGTAGGAATTCATATAGTGGTCACCCATCCAAAGACAAAGCAGACACTGATGATATAATGATACTGATGTTGGACTTAGGCAAATTGTGTGAATATTGCAGCTCGCATCTGATTCCCAAGGTTCTGTCCGGAATTTTACAAAGTAAGGGACTCCAACCTGCCATTAGCATTTTAGTATTATTGCTTTTCATCATTCTACTGGTCATATTCAATTTAATTACCTTTTGGTTTATAATGAAAGAGAGAGAGAGAGAGAGAGAGAGAGAGAGAGAGAGAGAGAGAGAGAGAGAGAGAGAGAGAGAGAGAGAGAGAGAGACTTTAACCTAGTGGGAGAGAGAGAGAGAGAGAGAGAGAGAGAGAGAGAGAGAGAGAGAATAACCTAGGAAAGTGAGAGATAATTTAACTTAGAAGAGAGAGAGAGACCTTACCTTACCTTACAGACCTTACATCTTGTTCGGGTTGCCCCAGGTCCCTCAGTGTGAGGCACCTCTAATGTCTACCAGATAGTTGCTAGTACATCTTCCGGTATATTTTGCATCTTCCAGTCTTGGATGGTCTGGGATGCAGCTTGTATATTTGTCGAGCTTATTCTTAAACACATCTACGCACACTCCTGATATATTCCTCAGATGAGCTGGCAACGCATTGAATAGACGCTGCATTATCGATGCTGATGCGTAGTGGATTAATGTCCTGTGTGCTTTCCTTATTTTTCCTGTATAGTTATGGGCACTATTAATCTACCTTTGCTTGCTCTTTCTGATATTTTTAGCTCCATGATGTTTTCGGCAATTCCTGCTATCTGTTTCCATGCCTGAATTATCATGTAGCGTTCTCTTCTCCTTTCTAGACTATATCATTTTTAGTAGTCTTTCCCAGTAGTCAAGATCCTTAAATTCTTCTATTCTAGCTGTAAAGGACCTTTGTACACTCTCTATTTGTGCAATATCCTTTTGATAGTGTGGGTACCATATCATATTGCAATATTCAAGTGGACTACGTACATATGTTTTATAAAGCATAATCATGTGTTCAGCTTTTCTTGTTTTGAAGCGCCGTAACAACATTCCCATTTTTGCTTTACATTTTGCCAATAGAATTGCTATTTGATCATTGCATAACATGTTCCTATTCAACATCACACCAAGGTCTTTAACTGCTTCCTTATTTGTGATTGTCTCATTATTAGGTCCCCTATATGCATATAGCTTTCCTTCTCTGTCTTCATAATTTATTGATTCAAATTTATCAGAGTTAAATACCAGAGAGAGAGAGAGAGAGAGAGAGAGAGAGAGAGAGAGAGGTTTGAACCTAGGAAAAGTTGAGAGATTAATTTAAACTTAGGAGAGAGGAGAAGGGGAGAGAATTTAAACTTTAGGAAAGGAAAGAGGACAGAGAGAGAATTACTATTAACCTAGGAAAGTTAGAGAGAGAGAGAGAGAGAGAGAGAGAGAGAGAGAGAGAGAGAGAGAGAGAGAGAGAGAGAGAGAGACATTAACGAAAGCAGTGTTTTCCACATCAAAGAAAAGGGCAGCCTTTTGAAGTCATAACCTGTTGAGCAAGCCTCTGTACTACTCATTTGTATTCGTGTTGATTATTTCTTCCTCCTCTTCCTGATTCTTTTATGATTACATCTTCTTTCTCTTCTCCTCTTCGTGTGTAAGTTATCCTCTTTACTTTTAGAATGTAGGAACGTTTCCTTAAGTTACAATAACATTTAATCATTTAATTATATTAATATTTATTTATTTATTACATAGATATTTTTTAGACTTCCACTCTGTTCCAAACTTGGATTCCTTTCCATATTTATCGTGGATTTTCCGACGGAGTTTAGAGGGCTCTACAATTCCAGAATTCCAGATTATTCCAGTTTTCGCCCCCGTTGGATTTTTGGGAGATTATAAGGGACACTCTCCCGCGTTTCCCGTGCACCAATTTTTGGGCGTAGGGCGAAAGGACCCGCTTCCTAGGAATGGCATAAAGGTGATCTCCCGTCAGGAATCTCGGTTGAGAGAGAGAGAGAGAAAATATGGATATAAATTTTATTTTTATCTGAAAATGAACATCAAATTATATATATATATATATATATATATATATATATATATATAATATATATATATATATATATATATATATATGTAGCCATTTTTTAATTACCCAGAAGATAGATGCGAATATAACAACGAGACTTAATTTAGAACGACACCTTTTCAGTCCCACCCACCTGTTCACGTGTTGCCATAACGAGAGCATTGTTTATTTTTTTTTTCCACCCCGGCCCCCTTTAAATGGTTGGGCTCCCGTGAAAAAATGACACCATATAATGAGATTACGCGGTTTTCCATATTCAGGGGTTCACAGCACCAGCTGTGATGCTGTTCTAAGTCTGCAAATCTGTGTGTGTGCGTTTTTTTTATAAAAGGTTTCAAAGGGAGATTGTTTGTATTTGCATACGAATGGAAGAGGTTATTTTGTAGTATTATATTCTGGTGTTTTTATCCTAAGAGATGTATATATACTATATATATATATATATATATATATATATATATATATATATATATATATATATATATATATGTGTGTGTGTGTGTGTGTGTGTGATGTGTTTTTTTTTTCTATAAACAATAGAGATACTTGACTTTTCGAGGTAATTTTTTAAAGATAACATTAAAATATTTCAAAATTCTTTTGGAGATAATTTTCATATATATCTATTTGTTCGATTTTTGTTGTTTGAGAGATATTAAATTCTAAAATTTTTTTTTAATTTTTACTCATAAACAGTCGAAAAACCCATTTACCCGATACATCTATCGGATACTTTAAATAAATGTCATTAAAATATCTTGGAAATCATTGGGACGCATTTTTCCGACATTTTCTCATTTCTTGCTTTTTGTTTTTCGAGAGAGAAGGATTTTTTCGTAGCAATTCCCTAAATACCCTCCCTCCCCCCTCCATTTCCACAAACAGTTTTTACTACTTTTGTCCAACATTTTTATATATTTTAATCTTTGACAGAAAATTTTTATATATATATTGTCATTGTTTAAATATACTATCTACTTGAATACCTACGAATATAACATTAGGCTGAAGTAAAGACTGTACGACTATTTTTATCATTATTGATAACACATTATTATTGTTATTATTGTTTGTTAATTATTTTTAAAGAAACTTTTTAAATAACAGAATGACATAACCCATTCTGCGAGCTTTCCAGCAGGCCACATTGTGACTCTTTCCCTTAATGCGATATGCCTAAGGTTTCATTTATTCATGAATAAAAGGTTTCAACTTCACTCTTTATAAGCTGCGTAAGTTTACAAATGGCAAAAAAGAAAGAAAGTAAAAAAAGACTAACTTAAAAAAACAAACGCCACTGTGGGTGTGTACAGACTACGTCGGCAACATGTAACGCACAAATCATAAACAGGTTAGATACAAGTCAGCGACTTGTGTAAAACCACTACTAGATACGAATACCCAGCACTTTCCAAAGGGTCGTTCTCCGCTGGCTGTCGGCGACCTGTTGTGAACCTGTTTGTAATATGTATACGAAAAGTTCCCGACGTGTTTATGACATTACTCTACTGTAGCATGGACGCGTACAATTACGTCAGTTGGCGGAATGAAAAAAGAGAGGCAGAAATATAAGAATAAATGAGAAAATTTATAAAAACCTCAGTTGGAAGTAGCCCTTATAAGGAAGGTCAAACAGTTAGTTAGCATTACGGTGACTGAAGACTACATTAATAATAGTTACTTTACGTAAGCTTTGTGATTTTTAAACAGAGAGAGAGAGAGAGAGAGAGAGAGAGAGAGAGAGAGAGAGAGAGAGAGAGAGAGAGAGAGAGACATTTGTCTTACAAATCTGCGTGCTGATGAAATTTGAGACAGCTGCGGTTGACGTAATGATAAACAAAAGCGAATCTTAGTTTTGAGTGTCCTCACCAATTGCTCCATAAAAAAAGGTTAAATACGACTACTTATAATATGCTCATTATTTTACAAAATTTAAACTTTAATAAATGAAGTTTAAATTCAAAAAATAGTCCTCCCAAGTTTTGACATTCGTGATGAACCAGGCTCCTAGAATGTCCGAAGGTTAGTTATATCTATTATTCGTGATATCTATTCACGAACCATTTTCATCCTGGGAGTTGACGAGACTACTAGAAACAGCGAGATGGCGCACCTGCCAACCATTGGCCATTCATTTCATTGCTTGTGAAGAAGATTATCCCACTGGATAAACGGTAACCACCTTCCCAATGGCGGATCAGAGGGCGCACCAATTTCCCCGCGGTATCTAATCTAGTCCGGCGTCATTTCAGTTGTTTTAGTCAGCAGTTGTCGCATCCCGCCAGTCATCTGTTAAATCTCTCTCTCTCTCTCTCGTTCGGACCAACGCTCGCGCGGTTTGTAAAGACCCCCTCCCCGCCCCAAGGTGTTCCCGCGGATGCATTATTAACCTGCTAGCCCAACAGGTCGCTCATTTTACGTGTCATGCGTCTGTTTACAACAGGTTGTTGTTGTTGTGTAATATAAGTGATGCGTAGGTTATGGGAACGCCTCTTTGATTCGGCTGTCGCTGTTTTGTTCTCTGTGGCAGTTCGCTTGGCGGCAAATTTGAGTGATGGATTTGGAGGCTTACTTTTTCCGAATGACCATATTGGATCAGTTTTGGGAGTGTGAATTTTGGAGGGGGGAAATGTTGATTTGTAGAAAGCCTTATGCATTTTAATTTTAGTTCTATGCAGCTTACTTTTTTGTGGACTGATTTTTATTATTGTATTATGTAGTGATTCTCATTATTTTATTTTATCTAGTTTATATATTGTTTTGTATGCAAATTTGTATGTATATTTTGCTATTAATGCACAGGCATTTTTTTTTCAAGAAAACCAAACTTCCATTGGCTCTGATTTTAGTTTTGTCTGGCAAACATCGTATCAGAATTTGTCCAATAAATCTCTCTCTCTCTCTCTCTCTCTCTCTCTCTCTTCTCTCTCTCTCTCTCTCTCTCTTCTCTCCTCCTCTCTCTCTCTCTCTCTCTCTCTCTCAGCCTTTTTATGAGAAGCGCGAAGACCAACTTTACTTCGTTGAACTGAAACTAGTGTTTTGTAAAGATGGTAATATTTTCTTTTACTTGTAATTTTTGTGTTACATTGATGGATTAATTTCTGAACATGACCTGGCGTTACAACAACGACATTCTTAGCATCTCGGGTCTCATTTTGGCCCATTCCCTCTCGCAGCTACGTATAAGGTCTGTTGCTTGGATGACTTCCGAAGACAACCACCGAAATTTGCTGTATAGTTTATGGTGAATTTTTACTGTTGTCATTTTTGTTAAGGATTTGTTGTGATTTTTTGTTAGAAATGTGTGATTTTTGGTAGAAATTTTTTATTCTATTTTTGTTAGGATTTTTTTTTTGTGATTTTTGTTAGAATTTTTTTAGGTGATTTTTGTTAGGATTTTTTTGGGTAATTTTTGTTTGGATTTTTTTTTGGTGAATTTTGTTAGACAATGTTTTTTGTGATTTTTGTTAGAATCTTTTTTGTGATAAATTGTCTTTTGTGATTTTTCTTAGAAATTTTCTGTGATTGTTAGATTTGTGATTTTTTCGATAAATTGTTTTTTGTGATTTTTGTTAGAAACTGTTTTTCGTGATTTTTGTTAGAAACTGTTTTTTTCTTATTTTTGTTGGAAATTGTTTTTGTGATTTTTGTTAGAAATTTTTGTTTGTGATTTTTGTTAGAAATTGTTTTTTTTCTGATTTTTGTTAGAAATTGTTTTTTGTGATTTTTGTGATGAAATGTTTCTGTGATTTTTGTTAGAAATGTTTTTTTTTTGTGATTCTTGTTAGATTTTTTTGTGATAAATTGTTTTTTGTGATAAATTTTGTTTGTGATTTTTGTTAGAATTTTTTTTTTCTTTTTTTTTGTTAGAAACGTAAAATGTGGGAATTTTTTCCCTGTGCTCATTAAACTCCTGTTCATAACCATAACGTACGAACTTTAATTTGCAGTTACATAAATGAGTTTTGGTTGGTGAATAATTGAGTCTTCATTGCTTCTGTCAGTTTTGCGTCTCTGAACTGGTACACCTGTCTCTCTGTCTGTCTGTCTGTCTGTCTGACTCTGTCACTTTGTCTATCTGTGCGAAACCTAAAATTGGATTCTGTCGACTTTTTATCAATCTTTCCTGTATTCCAAGATCTCTAAGTCTTCAGTTGAGAACCCTCATGGACAGAGTCAGTTAGACAATTAGACAATAATAATAACCTTAAGAGTGCTCCTGAGGGAAATCAGCCTACAGAGAGAGAGAGAGAGAAGACGATGGAGAGAGAGCGGGGGAGGAGAGAGAGAGAGAGAGAGAGAGAGATGAATATCATAAGTTTAACCAGACCACTGAGCTGATTAACAGCTC
This sequence comes from Macrobrachium nipponense, assembly GCF_015104395.2. Taxonomy (NCBI): domain Eukaryota; kingdom Metazoa; phylum Arthropoda; class Malacostraca; order Decapoda; family Palaemonidae; genus Macrobrachium; species Macrobrachium nipponense. The sequence goes on along the minus strand of NC_087214.1, from coordinate 32,125,978 downwards.
TCCTATAAAGTGCTAGTACCCCGAAGGATTAGATATTTTGACGTGGCTAGGAACCAACTGGTTACCTAGCAACGGGACCTACAGCGTATTGTGATCCGGACCACATTGTATCGAGAAATGAATTTTTAATCGCCAGAAATACATTCCTATGATTCCAAGTCGGCAGAGCGGAGAGTCGAGCTTCGGTCTACGACAGAGAGAGAGAGAGAGAGAGAGAGAGAGAGAGAGAGAGAGAGAGATTTACTCTTGAAATTCAGGAGAAGACGTCGTCAGCAGCAACAGAGAGCAGGAATGAATGTGTTCCTCTCTTAAATATTTACAGACCAGAGGATTCCTCAACTGCACAAGGCAACATATTACTCACTGCAGTTGTAGCCTAGATGAAAATCTTGGTATGATATACGTAAATAATGCTGAATATTTGGGTAATTATGTTTATTGCATCGATCTAAGATTACTATACCATTTCCTGTTACCTGTGTATAAAGATTAATTTTTTAAATTATGCTATACAATCATTTGCTGACTAGTGAATGACTAGCTGAACTTGCTTGTATTCTGTCAAGTAAAACACGCCTTTTTTGAGACTAGCACCATTGTTGTTCTACAATGCCGTATCTTTCCCCAGATAATGGCTTCCTGTAATTCAAACAGTGTCATGAAAAATAGTTTTTGTGCCAAGAGAGGAAATATGATTTAGACTGTACCTCTGCGCATGGGCAGAGAGAGAGAGAGAGAGAGCGAGAGAGAGAGAAATGTTTTAGACCAACTTAATTTAGCGAGATCAAAATATTTCGCATATTAATGAAAGTATTATCACAAACCTTTGCCGTTATTATGAGAGAGAGAGAGAGAGAGAGAGAGAGAGAGAGAGAGAGAGAGAGAGAGAGAGAACTCCATTTGCATCCCAAACGGAAATCTCGTCGATGCCATTTTCCAAAATGTGGGAGAGAGCTAGATTGGTACTCATTGCAACGTTGGCTCTGGTCGGTGAGTGGATAGGTGACCAATTACAGATACACACAAAAAAAAGTGTTTCCTTCACCGGTGGTCTCTCGATCATTGAACGTTGGCTATGGTCGGTGAGTGGATAGGTGACCATTTATGGATCCCTCCCCAAAAATATTTTCCTTCACCGGTAGTCTCTCTCTATTACTGAACATTGGCTCTGGTCGGTGAGCGGATAGGTGAGCAGTTACGGATAAAAAAAAAAAAAAAAATGTTTCCTTCTCTGGTAGTCTCTCGATCATTGAACTTTGGCTTTGGTCAGTGAGTGGATAGGTGACCTCAGAAACCATCAGATTTAAAACACTATAAAAAAAAAAGTTCCCTGAATCTGTGCCATTCCAGCTATCTTAATATACCATTCGATAAAGCGGTTAAGCAGAATACCGCAAACTTTTCCGGATAACTGTCGGCATTTGCATGGTAATTGCACCATTCGGGGTTTGGCTAAGCGGCCATTTGCGCGAGCCCTCGCTCCTGGGAAATTAGCTTTGATAGCTGCAAGTTAACAAAGCTTTTTTTACCAAGGAAAGTTTAAACAAAAAACGGAATTTGATTTTTTTTATACTTTAACTGCTGTTTTTGGTTATTCGTCTTTGTGGGGTGTGAATAACAGTATCTCTCTCTCACTCTCTCTCTCACACACACACACATTACACATGAATGCTTGCAAGGTTTAGATAACAATAATATTAGGCTTGGTCTCTCTCTCTCTCTCTCTCTCTCTCTCTCTCTCTCTCTCTCTCTCTCTCTGGTAGACATTAGAGATGCCTCACACTGAGGGACCTGGGGCAACCCGAAAGAGCTGTAAGGTCTGTAAGGTAGAAAAGGTAAGGTCTGTCTGTCTGTCTGTCTGTCTGTCTCTCTCTCTCTCTTGGTAGGAAAGTGCCGATGGCAACAGTTTCTGTATCCTGTTAAGTCCCTCTTCGTTTTATATTAGGGAAATTAATGCAATGGAAAGATGATTTCTGTCAAAGAAAATGGTCATTTTGGAATCATTATGAACATTTTGGCAAATATTTTATTTACATTTTATTTCTTTAAATTTCTGTCGATGTACATATCTCCTATGTCATTTTCTTGCCCTTTTCTTTTATAGTTACAGATGCCTATGGTCTTATAGTCTTCTTCCATAGGAATATTTGCTTTCTGAGTAAATAAAATACAAATTTGATTATATATATAGTATATATATATATATATATATATATATATATATATATATATATATATATATTTATGGACTTATCATTCTCTTTTTATACTCTATAATCGAAGAAATTCAATCGTCGATACAGTGATGAGAATTCCATCTGATTTTTCTCCATTGATTTTTGGGAACTTCATTTGAATCTCATTTTTAGTCCCCCAGCACTTTTATTGTAGGGAACAAGGGACCGTATTTTGGCCCTCTAAAGCTGATCTGTCAATATTTGTTCAACATCATCTTTTGTCTTCAGTTTTGTCCTTTTGTTTGTGGGAGTTCATGTTTCATATGGGCCTTCTTCAATCTTTTTCATTTTTTGCTATTCATTTTTTATTTATTAGTGATGTATTTATTCTCGTTTAATTTCATTTTTCATTTATTCAATTGTATTCATTTTCATTCAAGGATATTTCTATATTTTATTTTATAATTTTATTTACGTCAGTTTATTTTTATTCAGCTGTTCATTTATACTCTTTATATCTATTTATTTCTTTCAATATTCTTATCTTTATCCATTTTCTATTTCTCTATATTTCCAATTCATCACTCGTCCGTAATCGTCATTTAAGCTGAGAATATCATCTTTTGTGGGTTAATTCTACATGAGGAGAATAACTGTGGCTAAGTCGTTTGTGGTCTGCGTTCAACCGAATGTATCAACCATCAGCGAATATACTTCCAGTATTTCTCCCCATTTATCTAAAGCCAGCACCGATCGCTGATCCCTAATATCGAAAAGTTATGAGCGAGCATTGAACCCTTCTGTAGCAGACGGAAGTAGGATGATGTTCTACATTTTCTGTAGTTCGTTAGACAACCGAATCACAAAGTATGTACTCATAGTTTTAGTCTGGTCGGTCTTCGGACACTAACTTACAATATATTATATTATATATATATATATATATATATATATATATATATATATATATATAAGCAGAGTATCTACGCAAAGTTTAGTCTGATCGGTCATCGGGCTGGTGACCACGCAAGAATGAGCCAGACGTTGATAGATAGAAAGACATAGAACAGAGGACAGCACTTGGCCAGTAACTCTCGCTCTCTCTCTCTCTCTATCTATCTATCTGTCTTTTATATATATACTATATATATATATATATATATACATATACACATATACATATATATATATATATATATATATATATATCTATATATATATATATATGATATATATATATAATGTGTGTGTGTGTGTGTACTATTAAAATGTCCATATTTGAATACAGAAATGGCATCACAGCCCAATTTCAAGGAATCCTGTTTAATCCAATTAAAAGAGTCCGAGCTGACGCTAAGCAATTGATTCATTAATAAAATTAATAACACCGAATCATTAATAATTACGACGTCATTAAAAGGACAGAAGAATATTCTTCTTTCTCTCGCCTCTCATTAGCAAATCAATATTCCGCAACAGGGGCTCTGCTCTTTCTCCTGGACTTTGCCCGTTCGCGAAATTAACATAAGATTTGCATGCGAAATTGCGACGCTGGTGAGTGGGACGCCAGGTGGGTATGAACCAACCAATCAGGGCCTGTCAGAAGATGAGGGGGTTGGGAGAGGGTTAAAACTGCCTAGCAGCAACCCTTATCAGTCGCGTGTAAGACGTTTCTATCTATTGATTTTTTTATTTTTCATTTTTATTTGTTTATTTAATATCTTTTTTTTAAGGAAACTCTTTCCGTATTTCCCTCCATCTCCTCTTACTTCTTCCTACAGAACAACAGAAAAACAGAACAGTCTCTGGAGGCTTCAGTTTTAAATCAATTAACCCTCTGGGCTTGCTCCATATGAACAGGGTTCACCTTCTGGATATCAATGATAGGGAAGAAGCAGTCCACCCACAGCTTCCTAGCCTAGAGGATGTCTGGCAGCTCCAGACGAAAGCTCGCTAAAAGAAAGAGAGAGAGAGAGAGAGAGAGAGAGAGAGAGAGAGAGAGAGAGAGAGAACCTTTATTGACTTTGGTAACAATGGTATCATGGTTTACCTGTAAGAAAATAATAATAATAATAATAATAATAATAATAATAATAATAATAATAATAATAATACTACAGAAGATGGATGCCGGGTACCAACTCAAGAAAAGAGGCAACAGAATTAACCATCTGATGTTCATGGACGACATCAAGCTGTATGGTAAGAGCATCAAGGAAATAGATACCCTAATCCAGACTGTAAGGATTGTATCTGGGGACATCAGGATGGAGTTTGGAATAGAAAAATGCGCCTTAGTCAACATACAAAAAGGCAAAGTAACGAGAACTGAAGGGATAAAGCTACCAGATGGGAGCAAACATCAAACACATAGATGAGACAGGATACAAATACCTGGGAATAATGGAAGGAGGGGATATAAAACACCAAGAGATGAAGGACACGATCAGGAAAGAATATATGCAGAGACTCAAGGCGATACTCAAGTCAAAACTCAATGTCGGAAATATGATAAAAGCCATGAACACATGGGCAGTGCCAGTAATCAGATACAGCGCAGGAATAGTGGAATGGACGAAGGCAGAACTCCGCAGCATAGATTCAAGAGAAAACCAGGAAACATATGACAATACACAAAGCACTACACCCAAGAGCAAATACGGACAGACTATACATAACACGAAAGGAAGGAGGAGAGGACTACTAAGTATAGAGGACTGCGTCAACATCGAGAACAGAGCACTGGGGCAATATCTGAAAACCAGTGAAGACGAGTGGCTAAAGAGTGCATGGGAAGAAGGACTAATAAAAGTAGACGAAGACCCTCCAGAAACTAAGAACAGAGTACAGGAGAAAGACAGAAAGACAACAGAGGACTGGCACAACAAACCAATGCACGGACAATACATGAGACAGACTAAAGAACTAGCCAGCGATGACAATTGGCAATGGCTACAGAGGGGAGAGCTAAAGAAGGAAAACTGAAGGAATGATAACAGCGGCACAGATCAGGCCCTAAGAACCAGATATGTTCAAAGAACGATAGACGGAAAATAAAAACATCTCTCCAATATGTAGGAAGTGCAATACGAAAAATGAAACCATAAACCACATAGCAAGTGAATGCCCGGCACTTGCACAGAACCAGTACAAAAAGAGGCATGATTCAGTGGCAAAAGCCCTCCACTGGAGCCTGTGCAACAAACATCAGCTACCTTGCAGTAATAAGTTGGTACGAGCAGCCAACCTGAAGGAGTGATAGAAAACGATCAGGCAAAGATCCTCTGGGACTATGGTATCAGAACAAAGGATAGGGTGATACGTGCAAACAGACCAGACGTGACGTTGATTGACAAAGTCAAGAAGAAAGTATCACTCATTGATGTCGCAATACCATGGGACACCAGAGTTTGAAGAGAAAGAGAGGGAAAAAATGGATAAGTATCAAGATCTGAAAATAGAAATAAGAAGGGATATGGGATATGCCAGTGGAAATCGTACCCATAATCATAGGAGCACTAGGCACGATCCCAAGATCCCTGAAAAGGAATCTAGAAAAACTAGAGGCTGAAGTAGCTCCAGGAATCATGCAGAAGAGTGTGATCTAGAGAAACGGCACACATAGTAAGAAAAGTGATGGACTCCTAAGGAGGCAGGATGCCAACCCGGAACCCCACACTATAAATACCACCCAGTCGAATTGGAGGACTGTGATAGAGCAAAAAAAAAAAAAAAAAAAATAATAATAATAACAATAATAATAATATCAGTGAATCATCATTGCATCTGGTCTGTTCTTGGATGGGTGATCAGTCAATAAATTCCTAAGGCCGTAGCATAATACGCTCCGTGACTTGTGCTGTGACTATTCACAGACGTTGGCAGTCTGTTGCAAGCGGCAGTTAGGCAATATCGAATAAGCGTGGTCATGCAAATGAAGTTTTTAACTGAACCAATTAAAATAATGTATGTTCTCCCAATGTGAAGTATTACTGAGAGAGAGAGAGAGAGAGAGAGAGAGAGAGAGAGAGAGAGAGAGAGAGAAATTCAATTTTAATGCTGTAGTTAAAAGAAGCAAAATCATTAATTTCTATAGAGATGAAAAATAATGAACTTATGTCCAAATTGCAAAAGGATTTTAGAGAGAGAGAGAGATAGAGAGAGAGAGAGAGAAAGAGAGAGAATCAAATTTTAATGCTGTAATTAAAAGAAGCAAAATCATTAATTTCTATAGAGCTGAAAAATAATGAATTTATGTCCAAATTGCAGAAGGATTTTAGAGAGAGAGAGAGAGAGAGAGAGAGAGAGAGAGAGAGAGAGAGAGAGAGAGAGAGAGAAATTCAATTTTAATGCTGTAGTTAAAAGAAGCAAAATCATTAATTTCTATAAAGCTGAAAAATAATGAATTTATGTCCAAAATGCAGAAGGATTTTAAAAAGAGAGAGAGAGAGAGAGAGAGAGAGAGAGAGAGAGAGAGAGAGAGAGAGAGAGAGAGAATCCAATTTTAATGCTGTAATTAAAAGAAGCAAATTCATTAATTTCTATAAAGCTGAAAAATAATGAATTTATGTCCAAATTGCAGAAGGGTTTTAGAGAGAGAGAGAGAGAGAGAGAGAGAGAATTTACTTTTAATACTGTAGTTAAAAGAAGCAAATTCATTAATTTCTATAAAGCTGAAAAATAATGAATTTATGTCCAAAATGCAGAAGGATTTTAGAGAGAGAGAGAGAGAGAGAGAGAGAGAGAGAGAGAGAGAGAGAGAGAGGTTCGTTTCCTCTAACCGTGTAATTAATTCTAATTTCTTTTTCCCCTTCTCACTCCAGTAACTGCTATAATTGGAAGGCGTTTTCGCACAACAATGAAGGCGCGACTCTTTTGTTTATTTATACCTAAATTGCTCCTGTTTCAGTACAAAAAAAGGTGTTATATTCCTCTGTACTACATAGAATTATAGCTTATACTCCAATTTCATAAATTATAAAGTTATCTGAATATTCATTTATTACCAACGTAAACAATACAGTTCTTGATTGCTTCCTAAAAAACATTGAAGAAATGATTTCTTCTGTACTACATAGAATTATAGCTTATACTCCCAGTTCATTAATTATAAAGTTATTTATCTAAATATTGATTTATTACAAAAGTAACAATTATAGATCTTTATACAGCCAAAATATGGTGTTTGCTTCGCCAAGTGCACAATAAACAGTTTATTCTGTCCGACAAGGAATGATAGTCTATATTCCAAATTCAATCATTATAAAGTTATCTAAATATTGATCTATTACCAAAGTAATCATTATAGTTCTTTATTCCCCCAAAAGATGGCGCCTGCTTCCCCAAAAAACACAGTTCTTTATATTGGGCCCAAAAGATGTCGTCTGCACCAACCCCCCCGTCCCGGCCCAACAAAAAAAAAAAACAAAAAAAAAAAAAAAAAAAACAATAAAAAGTTACTTGTTTCTGTACTACGAGGAATTATAGTCTTTGGTCCCAGTTCATTAATTATTCATCTGAAGATTCTTTTAATAACTTCGAAATCCCCATAGTTCTTTATTCGGGCAAAAGATGGCGGCCGTTTCCCCCAAGAGAGAGAGAGAGAGAGAGAGAGAGAGAGAGAGAGAGAGAGAGAGAGAGAGAGAGAGGGCCTCAAAGAACGCTCGGATGAGAAATGTCTGGAACACGAAGCAAAAATTCAGTTTGCGCGTTGCCCCAGAAGTTTATGAGAAGCCACTTTTAATATTTTCCAGCGAGATGGAGTCATTGCCGGAGATTTGTGAGAGCGAGAGAGACTCTCTCTCTCTCTCTCTCTCTCTCTCTCTCTCTCTCTCTCTCTCTCTCTCTGTGGGAGTTTGAGAAATGAGTTGTTCTCATTGTGCTGAATAATGGAACCGAGTCCCGGAACTTGGGCTGAAGTGAGGTGGGGTTTTTGGACGATAGCTTTTGAGGGGATATTTTCCGTTTTCTGGTTCAAGATGCAGGATTTATGTCCAGTGGTGGAGGTTTTCGGGGAGAGAGAGAGAGAGAGAGAGAGAGAGAGAGAGAGAGAGAGAGAGAGAGAATTAAAGTTTAAGGTGGTGCTTATGAAAACTGCAACCATTCATTTCAAAAAGGCTGAAAAATTATGAATTTGTCCAAAATGCAGAAGGTTTTACGAGAGAGAGAGAGAGAGAGAGAGAGAGAGAGAGAGAGAGAGAGAGAGAGAGAGAGAGAGAGGCCAAGTTTAATTCTCAAACTCATTAATTTCGATAAGTCTCAAGCAGGCTCCTACAGAACTGAAAACGCAATATATGAAAAAACACAGTATTATTTAAATCTAATAAATCAAGCACAAAATCATATCTAGAAATCCCATATAACAGAAATAAATAAAATCAATAGACAGAACAAAGAGAATAGAAAGAACATCATAACTAAATTCGATTCGAGGAGACAAAACGAGAGAGAAATATATTCGACGTCTCTTCGGAATTAGTGTTTGTTTGTCCAGCCTCGTCTCCCGGACGGATCTCTGTCACCGCCGATATGATGGCTAATTTGACATTAACGACGGCTCGCATAACCAGCCATTCAGCCGGGCCATAATGGTGCCATTACCATGCAAATGGTGCCACTTGGCACGGAAAAGTTTGGTCATATTCCGCCCAACGTTTCATTGGATGGCACTCCCATAATTCATGAGCTCGTAAAGGCTTCAGTTTCGACAATAATTAATTTGCGTTTCAATACGTTTCGCATCGATTTGAAGGGTTCTGTGTGCTGTATAGGTTAGGTCTCGCTGTGACCCATTGTCTTTTTAATAGTGGTCACCTTTCCAAGTCTTGACCAGACCCAATTTTGTGGCATGGATTTGAATGCATTCTGAAATGTCTTCCAACAATGACTTTAGACTTTTGTTTTTCAATAAATTTCGGATCAAGTTCAAAGTTTTTAAAGACTTTACACTCTCAGGTCTCGCTGTGACCCACCACGCTTCCAATAGTGGTCACCTTTCCAGGTCCTGACCAGACCCAATTTAGCGGCATGACATGTCGAGTATGGATATCATTCTGGGTCACAATATGGCCTGAGAAGACGAGAGAGTAAGTGTATGGGATGAGATCAAGCTATAAAAAAAAAACCGCACTCTTTGGAGGTCACCTATCCACTTACTGATCAGACTTGACGTTGCTTTTTTTTCACTATATAGTGCAGTAAATACACCGATTATGTTTTACTTTTGGTGTCTTATTTGCATCTTATTTAGTTTTTCAAATAATTTGAAAAACACCGACTCGATAAAACTCCAGTTTTAATAAATGAAAAATTTATTTCTTCTCTTGAGCTGGAAATTAATATCCAGGTTGTCTTTGTGATGCAAATGAAAAGCAGCTTTTGAAAGCAGAGGGAAAAAGTCCGGTATAATAATGACAAGTGATATTGATTTCGAAATCGGGTATTATTAAAACTCTCTCTCTCTCTCTCTCTCTCTCTCTCTCTCTCTCTCTCTCTCTCTCTCTCTCTCTCTCATTAATCCGCCTTCCTTTTGATGAAATATCAAACGACTGCATCTGATAAACAAAGAATTTATTACAACTGGTTTTGTCCAAAGCATTTTTAGTTATTTCTCAATATCCACACATACACTTACATACATACATACATACTTAGTACATACAGACCTAAGCACATACACATGCTAAAGCACAAACATGAATAACGACGCTTTCCCAACCACACATACAAACATGCTTAGAGCAATCACATACTACGCAGTGCCACCAACTCGTATGTACTTCCGACCACACATACAGGAGTTTGTTCACATCCTTCCACACTTCCTGCTTCACATTTTGTTCTTGTAACGAACAAAGTCACTTTTTAGAACACTTTTGTGAGGAAAATCTAATTATATAGTGAATGATAATAACATTATAGCAAAAGAAAGTTGGGTCTCTTGGATTATATTAGTGACTTGGAGTTTCCTGGACCATATCGTATGTCTGTCACGCGCACAGACACACTCACACAACTTTTAGGGCACCATTACTGTGTTAGGACTCTCTCTCTCTCTCTCTCTCTCTCTCTCTCTCTCTCTCTCTCTCTTCTTTACATGATATATCATGTTCACCTCATAGTAAGCAACAATGAACTAAGTGCAGAAGACAGAGCTCCTGGTTCTTTGTCCAATTTATTTACCTTGAAGCTGATGGGACTGGTAACCCCCTGCCTTTATCTAGCCCGAGACCAGAAGAAACAAGTAAACGAGGGCACAAGGAGACCGAATTATATTAAATAGAAAAAGAAACAGTGATTGACCACAGAAATGAACCTGTTTCCAGAAAAGGAATATTTTGAAATGTTCAAAGTCCCAGTATTTTATATCAATGTTCAACTCATAATAAGCAAACAGTGAACTAAGTGAGAAGACAGAGCTCCTGGTTCTTTGTCCAATTTTATTTACCTTGAAGCTGATGGGACTGGTACCCCCTACCTTTTGGATCTAGCCCAGACCCCGAAGAAAACAAGTAAAAGAGGGACACAAGGAGACCGAAGTATATTAAGAAGAAAAGGTAAAAGAAAAAAAAAGTGATTGACAATAGAAATGAACCTGTTTCCAGAAAGTGGAATATTTTGAAATGTTTAGAAGTCTCAGTATTTTATATCAATGTCATTAAGACGAAAAAAAGACACAATATTAAAAAATAAAAAATTGACCGTCAATAGAAATTTAGCTACTTTCCTGAAAAGGAAGTTTTTGTATTGTTGAATTCATATTTTTTGTAGAATATTTCATATTATTGACAAGTGTGGGCGAGGGGGGTTGCCGTGCCGTCAGTGCACCTCACGCGGTGCGCTGTAGGCGTTATGTAAGGTTCTTTGCAGCGTCCCTTCGGCCCCTTGCTGCAAATCCTTCGTTTTAGTTTACCTCCGTTCATATTTCCTCTCTTCCATCTTACTTACCACCTTCCCTAACAACTGTTTCAATATTATTTTCAGCACTGAATGACGTCACAAGTCCCAGCGTTTGGCTATTGGTCCAAATTCTATATTCCATTCCATTCCGCACAGCACCTGCTCTTCATGTCATCGAACATGTATTTACAGCATATAAGAAATAAAAAAAATGCAGTATATGTGAGTATGACGTCTCGTTTGAAACGGAAGCTTCTACTCAACAAATAATAATCAGGCAGTCAATCAATCAATCAATCAATACATCACAAAAAGGTGGAAGCGTCAGTGACACCAACACTTCAGCTGCACCGAACGAGAGTCGGAAATCGCCCACCAACAAAAGTTGGTCATAATTATGTTTGCGCCGCCGCTGACCCGTCAAAATTGCACGCGACACTGATGAAGGCCGATAAATACGTGGCTCATAAAATGGCAATGTCGTTTTCCGCCTGCAGAGAGAGAGAGAGAGAGAGAGAGAGAGAGAGAGAGAGAGAGAGAGAGAGAGAGAGAGACAAATTTCGAGGATCGTGTTTGCCTGGTCACTGGAAAATGAGGTCCAATATGGACGTTTGATTTCCAAACGCGGTGTGACGCCAGTCCATTGCAAAGGTGTTTTCGACTGGACTCAACACTCATGTATAAGTTACTATTAATGTATTCACATAAATCTCTTATCTTTTAATACTCTCAAATATTAACCAATAACACTTACATTGATATAAAATCCGCTACACTTTGGGAATCACTTATACCCAAGGTGAATTATAACTGATAAGCATTTTTGCGCTTTCCAGGATTCGAACTTGGGACTTCGGTACACAAACAGTCACAAACGGTCGACTTGACGATTCAGTCGAGTGAATGAAATGTTAAAACTCATATTTGGGACTTAATATTTATGATCCTAGGTGCTAATATTTTGAGCAGATGTCAGTCAGTCCACTTACTGAAGTGGTAGAAGGCGGTACAACCTAGATATTGTTACCCAAGATGCATCGGAGGTTTGGATAACAGGTATGATATGCCTTAAGCCTGGTAAAGGGTTGTGGATCCCTTGGCATGATGAGATGCCTTCGAATAGCAAATGAACCTCTTTTCTTGTTGAGGCTGTTGGCAGCCATTCTTCATCACTCCTGTGGGATACAGCTAAAGAAAGCAACAGTATTCTTGCTGGTGTGTGTGTGGTGTGAAATTCACCAAATGAACCGGCCATGGTGGTCTGCAGTTCCAGACTATCTATACTCTGTTTTTTTCCATCTGTCCATCCGCCTGTGGTGTTTTCGCATGGTAACACTGCGTCCCGGGCTTTAAATAGTTACGCTATGTGTAAGTTTTAGGTAAATAAAAGGATATCTGGGTGTACATTTGAAACTGAAAAGTGTTTTAATAAATTACTGTATGCTAATGACACCGTTAATATTCGAAATAGGATATTATTATTATTGTTGAATGTAAGCTGAATGTAACTATCTAAAGCCCGGGACGCAGTGTTACCATACGCATACATCACAGCCGGATTGACAGATGGAAAAAAACAGAGTATAGTGATTCAGCAAAACACCAAAGAAAGAAAGAAAAATAGTTTTGGCATGTAAACTGCACAGACCGTAAGATGGATGTTCTAGCACTTTGTTAGACAAAAATGAAAGGGCAGGGTGACCACAAATGGGAGAAACAAGGACACATTATGCCTTGGCTACCTTGAAGGAGTCAATTTCGGCAAGGATAATACTTGTAGTGTCGGGGAAACTCTTGGGACATTTGCAAGAGTACAAATGTGTTAGTTTGAGAATTGTATTTGTAAGGGTGCATCCACACCAAGTTACAACATGTCATCAACATGTCGGTAATTTATCACGAAACATCTCAAACAGGCTGAGCCAAAGGCATCGACCTGTAAGGAGTCTTCACCAGTACTTCACACTGTTATCAAGCGTTTGCCAAAGATTCGTTCCACACTTACACTTGTTGACTTTTTCGAGAAGTTTGTTAAACGGATGCGATAAGTCACCAACATGTTTATGACGTCTTTTCTTGTAGTGCGTTCGTTTGTTTGTTTGTATGGTGTTTTTACGTTGCATGGAACCAGTGGTTATTCAGCAACGGGACCCACGGCATTACGTGACTTCCGAACTACGTCAAGAGTGAACTTCTATCACCTGAAATACACATCGCTCACGCCTCAATGGAATGCCCAAGAACTCGTGGCCACCGAGGTGGCAGGCCAAGACCATACCGATCACGCCAATGAGGGGCTTTGCTGTAGTGTCGACGCACCCCAAGATTGAGTTTGGTAGAAGAGACACTGATAAGACTGAAATTGAAGGAAAAATTTTGAGGAAAAGTCTCAGTCAGTCTAGGATTGCAGAATAGGCAATGGTGGTTGTTTGGGTGACTCTATGTATGCGGAACATACTACAACGCATGCGCACACTAGCACACATTTCCACCTACGTACAAAAGTACACACTGACAATAGTCGAGCCCCGAGGGTCGTGGCGTCCGTTTGAAATAAAACAGCCATTCGTTCTCATTTTCCATCGACCACACAAAACATCAGAGCAGATATGGCCCATGAAATCCGCCTCTCTCTCTCTCTCTCTCTCTCTCTCTCTCTCTCTCTCTCTCTCTCGATTCAGAGGCTTTATTGCCATTTTATGAAGGGCGCATTTGAACAACCTCATTACTGTCACATGCAATTTTGACGGGCCAATCACCAGCGGAGCAAATATGGCGTTTTTGACGTTTCCGGTTGTGTGGGTTTATAATGTCGTTCCTCCACTCGTTTTTTGTTTTGATATGTCTCTTTTTTTTTTCTTTGTTATTCACTTCGTTCTGCTTTAACAGTTTGCAAAGTAATGGCTTTCTTTGTTTGTTATTCATGTTGCAAAATACTGCGTTAGATAATAATAATAATAATAATAATAATAATAATAATAATAATAATAATTATAATAATAATAATAATATTCTCGATTATGTTTATCATAGTTTACTACCTTACATTGTTCATATGCAACTCATGTTCCTATTTGATGATTTTACAAATACATACATACAGACATACATACTGTAACATAAAAAAAAAAAATCTCTCTCTATGGTAAGGATTTACGAGGAGAATATATCAGGAAACAGTGACAACCCACTATAACTTAAAATGTACTTTAATAACAATTATAGTAAGGAAATTAAAGTCACAAACAGCAACATTAAACAAATTACGGACGCATTGCACAAAAGCAAGACTCGCCATACAGCACTTCATCAAGACTACTCATCACTAATCACTGCATTTTACAGTTATAATACCCAAGTCACAAAGCTTTACTTCAACACAACATATAATTCACTGTAACATCAAAAAGTCGTGGCAACCAACGTTACATCACACAAGAAAACGTCCAAATGGATAAACAATACATACCATATTTTCCTCAAAACTTGATACACTATTATAATCACTTGTTTGTTTCAGCTCCAACGAAAATCGTCGTTTTTGGGCCTTTATATACCAGACTCTCGCTAGACATCCATGGACCAAATATCATTGTTCGGTACATTATCCTTGGCGACTACCGCCTACGCCAAGCGCTACTGCCATCTGTTGTCTAGTGTACACACTTTTTTTCTATGCAAATATCAATTTTCAACCTTTTCTGCAATTTTACATTCAATAAATCAATATTCCTTTACATTCCCCCCTTTTAACTCAGCGGCTCTCTCCTCAGTCCATTCTGAATTTTCACTCTTACAGTCTTAACATTAGCTACTTCCATTTAGCAACTGTCGGAGACTGCCACGTCGTTGGTTAACAAGCACTTTCCTTTAAATAATCAACAGATCTAGAGAGAGGAATCTGCAATGAAATTTTCTTTGCCTGCTATATGACGAATATTTAGTTTGAATGGTTGCAAAAATAAAGACCATCTTAAAATTCTCTTATTGTTGTGCTTACATTTTATTAATAAAGGTTAAAGGGTTATTATCAGTATATACGTTCATATTTCAAAGTTACTGTTAAGCAAGTATATTCTCAAAGTGCATTAAACTTCAAAATTAAACTTAAAGCTTCTTTTTCAACAATACTGTAATTTAACTGGTGGCTATTATATGTTCTTTGAAAAGTAAGACACAGGGTGTAAAACACCATTATGTTCCTGTAATAATACACTGCCAGCTCCTACTTCACCTGGAGTCTACCTGTAACTTGAATGGTAGATTAAAGTCTGGGGATTTCAGCACTGTCTAAACATTAACATGAGCTTAAGTTTCTTAAAGGCATCGTCACATTCCTTTGACCACACAAACTTCACATCCTTTTTCAGCAACTCTGTTAATGGGTAGGCTGCATCTGAAAAGTTCTTACAAAATTTTCTGTAATACCCCACCGTTCCCAAAATTTCATCACTCCACGTTAGATGTAGGGAGGGTCAAATTCTTTATGACCTCAATATGACAATCAACAGGTTTCACTGGCCACTTCCTATTTCTGTCCTAAATATTGAACAGTAGTTTTTTCCAAATTCACATTTGGCAAGGTTTATCGTAACATTAAAATTCTAATAACCTCTTAAAAACATCATATACTTTTTTAATGTGATCTTCCCAGGTTTCTCCAACAATAATAATGTCATCTAATAAACAAATACACCCTTTGAAATCCTTCAAGATATAATTCATCTGACGTTGGAATGTCAGAGGTGCATTACATAAACCAAATGGCATTACCTTATAATTATAAAGTCCATGAGGGTGCAACAAATGCAGCAATATCCCTGCTGTTTTTTGTCTAAACTCAATTTGATAGTATCCTTTCAATAAATCAATTTTACTTAAAAAAAGGAAACTTGCTACATTATCAATTATATCTTCTACTCTGGGCATAGGATATGAATCTTTTATAGTTACATTATTTACCTTTCGATAGTCTGTACACATTCTTGCACTTCCGTCAGGTTTGTCGACTAGAATACATGGGCTAGCCCATTCACTATGGCTTTCCTCTGCTAGTCCGTGTTTCAGTAAATAAGCAACTTCGGTCTTTAACTGTTGTTGTTGCCTCGGCGACATTCTGTATGGACGCTGACTTATTGGAGTCTCTTCTCTCAACCTGATTTTATGTTGTACTCCTTTATCCTTTTAGGATGGTTCTGAAAATAGATCTGAAAAGTTTTGAATTAGCACTTTAAAATCATGCTGCTGTTCATCAGATAAATGAATACATAACTTCCTAAATTTTTCATCATCACTCAAATAATCTGTATTTTTTAATCTAAGTTTCAATTTCTTCTTCAACGTCTTTTTCATCATCTCTTTTGCAATTGACAAACCCTCCACTGGATTCGTTATACTTCTTTAATTTGTTAATATGGAAAGTTTTAACTTTCCTCCGTCCTGCAGGAAATTGAATTCGATAATTAACATCACTTACTTTTTCCTTCACCGTGCAAGTCCTATATACTTCTGGTTAAAAACCTTACCAGCTGTAGGGAGATACACTAGAAACCTTATCTCCTATGTCGAGTTCACGTTTTGCAGCCTTTTTGTCGTAGTTTCTTTTCATCTCTTCTTGACTACTTTGAGATTCTCATGTGCTACTTTTCCATATTTTCTTTATTTTTTCCTTCATTTCTTGTAACGTGATAGATTCCTTCTCATCTGAAATCAACTGATTCTTTTATCATCTCCATGGGTGACCTTACCTGATGGACATATACTAACTGAAAAGGAGAATAACCCCATCGATGAATGTACGCTATCACGAACGGCAAATAGCAACATTGGTATGTAGACATCCCATTCCTTTTCATTTTCACAACAGTACGTGCGAAGCATGGTTTTGAAGGTTCGATGAAATCGTTCGACCACTCCTTGGCTCTGTGGGTGATAAGGAGACGATAAACAATGCTTAATATTCTGACAGGTCTAAAAATGAGGTAACTTTCTTGACGTAAAGTTTGTTCCTTGGTCGGTTTGAACTTCTTTTGGCAAACCTACCAGCGAGAAGAACTTGTTAAGCGCTTCAATTATCTTATCAGCACTCACAGTTTCTTAAAGGAATAGCCTCTGGAAATCTGGTAGCACTACACATATTGTCAGCAAATACTCGTTACCTTTGCTAGACCTAGGCAGAGGTCCTACACAATCCAAAACCAGTTTCTCAAAGGGTTCTCCTGGAACTTTCAATGGGTTGCAATGGCATCACCTTAGGGTCATGTTGAGCTTTACCTACTTTTTGACATAAATCACATTTTTACAATATTCACTACAATCTTTCCGCATCTTAGGCCAAAAAAAAATACCTTAATAATTTCTCATAAGTTTTGTTTATACCTAAATGACCAGAATAAACTACAGTCATGAGCAATACCTAGAACAAATTCCTATAACTACTTGGAATGACCACTTGTTCTACAACATCATTAACATTTCTACTCGTGAACTTCCCTCATTTGGATTCCATCCTTTAAAAAGTAACACTTGCCTTACTTCTCGATATCTTTATATCAACAAGGGCATTATCTCTTATTACCTTCAAATTATCATCTTCAATTTGAGATTTAACAAATTCTTCCTTATTAACTTTCAGCATTCGCAAAGGAGTACTGACTTTACTTACTTGTAGTGTTTCCGGACTATCTTTAAACAAGTTTTTGTAAATCCAAACCGTCGTCATCATTTACCTTTCCTTCGGTACTCTTACTTCTTGTAGTAACTGCACAAGCAGAAATAAGTTTGGAAATGTACATTCAACTTCTGTAATAAATGAAGAATTAAAGGGTTTTTCTGTCAAAATTGGATTACTGCTACAAAAACTTTGTCTCCACTACATCATTTCCAAGAATTAACTCTACTCCTGACACTGGGATTTCTCTCACCAAAGCAATTTTAACATATCCCGAATTAATGAGTTTCTAACCTTACTTCTACTAATGGAGCTGAAAACTCAGGTCCAAACCCACGCAGAAGTACATACTCTCCAGTATCCTTCCACTGGTCATACATATTTTTTATCATTACAGACTGTACCGTCCGGTATCTCTTAACCACCTTACTTTCCTTTTTTTCAACACAAGGGAGGTGTAACCAACCATCTCCCATAAAAGGGTCATACAATTCAGTACCTTTGGATGGTGGACTTCTCTTCAGGTAGTCTCACTCCATTTCCTTTTACAATATCCTCAATACAACCAACATTACTAACATTTTGAACATGATTGTTACCTATTTTGTAACCTATATTCTCATCAACATCACATATATTATTACTGTCTATGCTATCGTTACAATACCTCTTACCTGGCCTAAGGGGAGAAGCAAACAAACAAGGACCTCTGTCACCACATGCTTTGTGGTTGATTCAACATGCAATGGTATTTGCAGGTTTATGATCATCCTTAAATGTACAGGTTTATCTTTAACTTTATTTACCACTTGAATTGGACGGTTTATTGTGCGATGTGGACAACTACTGATGTGTCCTGGTTTGCCACAACTGAAACATACAAAATCTCTAAAATTTTCGCCTATATTTGGTAACTAGGTGTAAACTGATCATTTACACTGTATCCTGCTTGTCCAGCACCTAACACTAGGACCAGAATTATATCGACTTGCCCCTCTACCACCTCTATTAAAGGATTTATTATAGACTCCACGAGATGATACCTGTGAACTCGTAGTCTTACCTTGCAGATTCTGATACTTCTACATTATAGTACCTAGCTAGAAACAATCCAGTCTATTTTAGTTATACCTTCTAACTTTTCACCACTAGGACTACGTATGAAATCTTTCAAATCAAACATCTTTAATAACCTGCTCAAAATAACACAGCAAGACAAATATTATAGCACTAACACTATCACAACTCTCCCCCCTCTCTAAAGTACATGGAAGTACTGAAAAGCAATTAATAGTAGGATACGTCAGTTATGGTCGAATACGCTCGACATGAATAAAGCAACAATAAGGATACGTTCGTGTTTCGTTCGATAGAATGAGTAAACACAGAGTATGGATATGTTCGAGTTTCGTTCGATAGAATGAGCAAAACCTGAGTAGGGATACGTTCGGGTTCGTTCGACAGGCCCCCATGTAACATAAAAAAAAAAATCTCTCTCTATGGTAAGGATTTACGAGGAGAATATCAGGAAACAGTGACAACCCACTATAACTTAAAATGTACTTTAATAACAATTAGTAAGGAAATTAAAGTCACAAACAGAACATAAAACAAATTACGGACGCATTGCACAAAAGCAAAGACTCGCCATACAGCACTTCATCAAGACTACTCATCACTAATCACTGCATTTTACAGTATAATACCCTAGTCACAAAGCTTTACATCAACACAACATATAATTCACTGTAACATCAAAAAGTTCGTGGCAACCACGTTACATCACACAAGAAAACGTCCAAATGGATAAACAATACATTACCATATTTTCTCAAAACTTGATACACTTATAATCACTTGTTTGTTTCAGCTCCAACGAAAATCGTCGTTTTTGGGCCTTATATACCAGACTCTCGCTAGACAAATCCCGTGACCAAATATCATTGTTTCGGTACATTATCCTTGGGCGACTACCGCCTACGCCAGCGCGCTACTGCATCTGTTGTCTATGTACACACTTTTTTCTATGCAAATATTCAATTTTTCAACCTTTTCTGGAATTTTTTACATTCAATAATCAAATATTCCTTTACAATACATATATTATATATATATATATATATATATATATATATATAGATATATATATATGATATATATATATGTATATATAATATATGTTTATATATATACATATTATATATACATATATATATATATGTATAGATATATATGTATATATATATACATATATATATTATATATATATATATATATATATATATATATACCATATACTATATATATATATATATACATATATATATATATATATATCTATCTATATCTATATATATATATATATATGTATATATATCATATTATAGTATATCTATATATATCATATATATATATATATCTATATATATATATATATATATATATATATAATTATATAGTTATGTCACATTAACCGTGATTATATACATATATCGAGCTATTTCATATATGTTTAACCGAGGGGTGGGGGATTTATTAAGCGATAATAGAATTAGCGCGGCCGACAGGCGCGAAACCATCGACCTCTCAATTACAGTCCTGGAATTGGGAGGTCGATGGTTCGCGTCTGTCGGCCGCTAATTCTATTATCGCTTAATAAATTCCCCCTCGGTTAAACATATATGAAAATATATTAATTCCGGGGTAGAGCGAATTAGATATTAAAGGACATTTGTAGCTCGATATATATATATATATATATATATATATATATATATATATATATATATATATATATATATATATATATATATATATTACTCTTTTGTAATCTTAATGGCCATCGTGACGGGTAAAACATAAACGATCGTTTTGTAGCCCAAACCCGAAAGAAACAAGCAAATGAATGATTGTAAAAGTAATTTGAGCTTAAAACACAACGGATGCGAAAGACCGGACTCTTATATCATGCCATGAAAAGTGACATCAAATGTCAAAAAAAAAAATAATAATAATAATCTGAAATTAAGAAACGCCTTTTAAACGAACGGAACACTTTTTTTTAATAATAAAAAAAAGCGTCATTCATCTTAGCAGGGAGACCTCGAATCAAGCACAGGAAATTCTTCTTCTTCTGTCTTGAATCATCCGGAGACTAATACAGAAAATTGACGCCAAAAAGCAACTCATTCTCCTTTCATTTCTGGTCTATCTGTTGCCACAGACATATGCCGTCCAAAACGAGCCACCTGTTGAAGAGCCATCTAATAATGTATTTCCTGCAACACCTGTAATTCATCAACACAGAGCATTTTCCAGGAAAATGATTCGAGTCGTGACTATGACAGGTGGTGGAAACGCTGATATGCTGCTGAAGCAGATAGGATACACCACCGGTGATGGGTGTGCCCTGTCATCCGCCATCTTGGAGGTAGTACCTTCTCTTGAGAGCACTACTGACGCCATTTTGCACTGAAATAAGACCCTATCAGCGACATTCAGTATAAGCAGACTGCACGGCTTGATTTGAGTTGGATGAAATTCAGGCTGTCAAGTCAAACACCTGGGTACCTTCAGCCATTCAGCCCTCAGGTGGTGAAAAGAGGGAGTTGGAGTGGTTGGACAGCAATATCCATAGGATACAGGAGATGAAGCTAAGGGCTAGAAAGTGGGCGTGGCAAAAGGCTAAATAGAGATACCAGAAACCTGTCGTTGGCTGCATGAGCAAATGATGCCTTTATTGACTTGCGGTTGCAAATACCACACTTTAAAACATCGTTCGCGAGATTCAGATGACTACATACCTTTGAGAATAACCCTTTATGACTTAAAACCTTACAAAATAATGACTAAAACTCCTTGGGAGTAGATCCTCTTTTATTAAGCAAGTCTTGATAAAAAGGATTGCTGCATCAGCTCAATTAATTTTGTATAGAGTCTTGTCTATTTTCCTTATCAAGGATTTCTCAGTGTTGCCAAAACTGGCGAGCAACGTGCCAAAGGGGATCGTCAGATCTGGTATGGTCATATTGGATTATATTTATTGCTGCTACTACACGTTGTTTCTCTCTCTCTCTCTCTCTCTCTCTCTCTCTCTCTCTCTCTCTCAGCAATCCTTTTTAACAAGACTTGACTGAAACTTTTCTAATCAATATTTCCAAACGACTGTTAGACTGCATCCACACTACACCAATGTCATAAGCATCACAAACATGTTGCATACAAGTCTGTGATTTATACTGGTAGCCATGACCAGCATTTTAGCTACCAAAGGTTCGCCCTCCACTGACTGTTACTGACTTGTTGTCAACTTGTTTGGGGCATGTATGCAATAAGTTGCCAACATGCGCTGGTGACAAATTTTACCGTAGTGAAAAACTTCTGCGAGGGAATTGAAAAAAAAAAACTCTTAGAAGGAGGCTGACGGCACCGTCACCTTGATCAGAAAATCCAAACACTATTAAGGCTGGTCAGAGTTTGGATGGGTGTTCACAAACGGAAGTCCTGCGTGACTGGCAACTGCAACAGATCTAAGACATCAAGAGCGAGCTGCCGAGAAATGGTTCTTAATAAAATAAAATAGCACTATCTGCTATAACAAAGCAATGGGCTAAAAGGATTTCCTATTTCACTCACATTTTAATAATAATAATAATAATAATAATAATAATAATAATAATAATAATAATAATAATAATAACAGACTTTACTGGAGACAGAGAAAACCTTGAATTCTTGTCAAAAGGAGGAATCAGTGCTTTGTCAAAGGAGGTCGAAAAGTAGTTATATCATTTCCATGAAACGCAGATCAAAATAAAAATAATTGATAAAATAAAAACAACTGTTAAATAAGTAATAAGGATTAATCCATGTTTTCATAATGGCAAGAGATAACTTAAGTATAAAAACAATATTCTTGGAAACTTCTGTCAATGATTCTTTAAAAAAACGCTAAGTTATTTAAAAAAAAACACACACAAGACCAAAAACACCGGAGAGAATTAGTCTCTTCAATCTCTATTTAAAAAAAAAAAAAAAATCCCAATAAAAAGAAAAAAAAGAAAACTTGGCGAAAATAGCCCCACAAACCCACTGCTTCCATTCATATGTAAACACAGACCAACTCCCCTTTTGAGGCTTTTAAAAAGTAAAAAAAAAAAAAAAGAAAGAAACCTTTACACCGACTTTCTAAAAGGAATGACCCACTGCTGCAAAACAGCACAACAGCATAACAGCAGGAGGTGAAAAACCGTGAATGTGAGAAAATGTGCATAGAAAATGTACAACCTCATAATACCGCATAATTTTTCATCTGAGTCCATCCTGTTCAGGTGGAGGAAAAAGAGTGATCTCGTTATGGTAATTTTATCCTCTGGATGTCAAAAGGGGACTCTATGGGGGAGACGGTATACACACACACACACACACACACATATATATAATATATATATATATATATATATATATATATATATACATATATATATCTATATATATATATATACTATATATATATATAATATTTTTATAAGAGGAATAGAACTTAAAGATTTCACGAGATCTACTTGTTATCATTATTCTTAATGGCGTATTAGTAAATTACATTTCAGCAAGAAGGTTATAATATATAAATATATATATATACATATATATATATATATATATATATATATATATATATATATATATATATATATATATATATATATATTTTATATACACAAACTATGATCATGAAATACGGTGTATATTATGTATTTCGTATAGATACACACGCATTATGTATATATATATATATATATATATATATATATATATATATATATATATATATATATATATATATATATATATATATATATACATATATATATATATATATATATATATATATAATATATATATATATACATATATATATATATTTCAGAATCATCCTAAAATATAAAGCAAATTTCCCAATCAGAGTTAAATATATAACATGCACCATATACCATATTTTTACGAAACACAGGAAGGCCATTCAATAAAACTGTTAAGCAGAATATCCCAGAGACTTTTGGGCACTAAGTGGCACCATTTGCATGGTAATGGCACCATCAGGGCCACGGCTAATAGGCACTTCTGCCATCCCTCGTTACTCCAGAATCAGCCTCTCTTTTTTTCTCACAAAATCAGTGTATTTATTTTAAACAAAAGTAGTCTATCTTTTTAATCAGTTCTTTAAAAAATTACATTTTTTCTGATAAAATCGTCTTACAGCTATTTTTATTTGCTAAATTAGCCTTTTAAAAAAAAATTAATCTTTTCATAAACAAAATCAGCATTTTATTTTACAAAAGAAAGTAGTTTAATGATTATTCTCCTTGTAAAACAGCCTTTTTTTTTGGTTTTTACAAAATCGGTAAAAAAAAGAAATCAGCATTTCCTTGACAAAATTGTTTTACAAATATATTTTTTCAAATTATGTTTTTATTTAAAATAAAATCAGTCTTTTTTTTAATTCAACTTTTTTTTTTTTCATTACAAAACTATATATATATATATATATATATATATATATATATATATATATATATATATATATATATATATATATATATATATATATATATATATATATATAGATATATATATTTTACAATTAAATTCTGTAACTTCAACATTATCAGAGAAAATCTCAAACCACTTAAAAAAAAACCTTCAGATTTGCATTTATCAAAACTTCCGCATTATTCTCCCCTAGACAGTCGCATCTTTCATCACTCTGATTTTCTCTCCTCAACAATGTTTTAATTATGGCTTTTCAGAAACTTCTCTTCCAATTCCCAAATTTAATTTTCAAAATTACTTTTCATTCTATTTGTCTTTGGATGTGCGCTCGTGTTTGCGAGCGAAGCTGGTAAATACACATAAATAAAAGAAAAATAAATTCTATATATGTGTATAAATAAATTTAAAATAAGTAAACATATTAGACCCTTGAATGGCAATCCACTGAATAAATAAATAAATAAAAATTTGTAAACAAATGGAAAATAAATTAAGAGCCAAAGAGAGGTAGGTCACTGGACCAAAATATTTATATGAACACATAAACAACTATTAATATGAAAAAATAAATCAAAGAGAGTGTGTGCAAGGGTATTCTCCAGCAAGGTAAATGAACCCAAAGACATAATGAACGAGATACACACACACACACTAGATTTTGATGCTGAAACAAGAGCACACATTTTTTGGATGTTTTATTTCGTCTTTCGACGTCGTTGGGGGAAAAGGAAGTTGGAATTCACTGGTGCGAAAACATCGCCCAATTAAAGGAGTCAACGAAGCGAAAAACGAAAGGAATAAATAAATAAAACGAAGGGGGTAGAAATTAAGACGTGAAACGGGGAACTGAATTCGGAAATAAAAGTAAAAAAAAAAAATGTTTTGAAAAATCGGAAATAAATTTAACCCGTCTGCTACGCTCACACCAGACTCCCAGATTGGTGCCATGTCCATGCAACATTCGAGAGTCTATGTGCCAGCGGTATCTGTCGTTCCGCGCTGGTCACCAGTCATTACCCAATAAAAGTAATTCCTTAAGAGCATTGAGACGGAACTCAAGACCTAATCCTCGTCTCCTCCTTTTTTCTGATCCGGCCTTGGGACCGTCCCAAGAGTTGGCAGTCAGCGCAACGGGAATAACCAACTGTCTGGGCCTCGTTGCTTCCAACAAGGGAGATGAAATCATTTCGGAACACAAAAGGAGCAACCGAACTGAAAGAAGGAACGCTTTTGCGCCTCGGAGAAAACGGAGACGCTTTTGAAGTCACGACCGTCTGAACGAACCCTTTTCGTTCGTCATTCGTCTCCGCGTTCGTCAAAGCACAAAGACAATCGACGAATGAAAGGTATAAAGGATGTGGGTAGATTCACGTGTTTTTGAAGATCCCTGTCTCCGCTCCTCTCTCTTTTAAACACCGACGCACTTCTCCCCAACAGCTTTGACGGACTTTATTTTTTCCATATGAACGTTTCAATTGGTGTCGTCCAAAAGAAAAAAAAGAAACTCGTTTCGTGGACTTTCATTATATTTCATTGTTCCATTGCTGCCTTTGACTCTGCTTCCAGTTTTATCACCGGAATTCAATACACTTCGCCCTGGCTTCTTTTCAGTTTTTCATATTCCATTTATCCCCCCCGCCACCCCGGCCCCCTCAGTTCAGAAAAGAGCCCTGTGCTTGCTTCCCTCCCGCATGCACCGACTGCAGCATTTTGCATTGTATGGGCGAAGGGCGCCCCCCCCACCCCCGCCCCCTCCAGCCTTTCAGTTTTAGTCGCCGAATCGGGCTCCATAAAGCTGATCTCGCCGTCAGGAGTCCCGTTCCCTCGTCCGCTGCGTCGGGACGATTCGGCTGGGAATGATTCGTCCCCCACGCTGCACGAATTTCGTCCATGACCCCCCTACCCCTTCCCTGGAGGAAAAGGGGTATTGGTGGTGTGGAGTTGACAATGCTTCACGGCCCAACTGAATCAGACCGAAAGTCAAAACTGATATTGACAGCCGTCCCGAAAGACATTCTTCAGTAAGAAGAAAACTGCAGACATCTATAATTGAAATCTACAGTTAAAGGAGCTGGACAGCTACGCGACAAGACAGCGACAAAAAAGATTGGGTACAAATTAAAAGGCGGAAAGCAACGCAGCTGGTGTCCAAGGGACGCGACAAAGACCTTTCATCATACCTACGGCGCGAAGCACACGACGCACTGTAGGCAGTATATGTATTCTAAGCAAATTCTTAGATTTTACCCCGAATCATGATACAGTTGGGTGAACTGGGCCTTGTCACTATTTGGATGGGTGACCGCCTCTGGAGCCTACTGTGACACAAGAAGACTCAGCTACGAAAAACTATATGAGTTTTTGGCAATTGGAAAAGGATCTATGGTAGAAACTAACAAGCAAACACACTAACACACACACACACACACACACACACACACAACACACACACACTATATATATATATATATATATATATATATATATATTTTATATGTATATATATTTATATGAAAATATAAATACAAACGTATATAACCTATATGAACCTCAATTCATATAATCTGTCTGTCTGTCTTTCTGTCTTCAGCATAGCAGGACGGTTGGAATTCTCACAAACAATTCCTGTTAAAAGTTTCTATAAGAAAACTTATGTTATCTTATGTTATATTATTCAATATAATATTTTTTTTAATTACTAAAAGAATGGAATAAAGATTTTGCCACCAATACCCACGAATATTCTCTAAACAAAAAATAACTAGAAATGATTAAAAATGGCAAAAACATATCTCAAATTACCACATAAACAAAATCACTTCTTTTCCAGTCCTCATCTGAGAATCAATAATCCACAACAAGCGCCGCTATTAGCGACTTCCTGTGCTCAGGAAATTAACATAGAGGATTTGCATACGAAATTCTATACGAAATTCCCCAGCCGGGTCTTGCTTCGGTCGGGAATTTTGGACTGGACTTTTGGGGGGATTTTCTTGGTATAACCATGACGGCTGGCGCAACGCTAGGTTTAAGATCTCAATCAATCAATCAAGGCTGGTAAATGATGGGGAGGGGGAGCACAGGTAGACGCCCCTGTTGCGATATTTGAAACAAGCCCTTCGGGCTCTGTTGCGAGCTGCGATGAGCGACAATGAGACCCAGTAGCCACTGATGCTATTGTAATAGAACCAGCGTTTCTGAAACTTGAAACAAGCCTTAGCGCTCTCTCTCTCTCTCTCTCTCTCTCTCTCTCTCTCTCTCTCTCTGACATAGCAAGACTTCTCACAAACAATTTGTTTAAAGTTTCTCTAAAATTACAATTCTCTCTCTCTCTCTCTCTATTACTTTATTACGAAAATGAGTAATAGATTAAAAAAATAAAATATATCTTGATGTCAACTAACGAAGGTCTGCATATGGAAGGGTGACCAGCAATATGCTCCCGAAACCATCTCCACAAACGTGACAAGGCTTAAGCAACCTCACCCATCCATAGCAATCGAGACCCAGAAACTTGCGACAAGCCTTTGGAGTCTGACGCAAGCGGCCGTGTAATGAACCAGAACGAAAATGAACTGGAAATCTATTCATTTTTTCATAACGTCCTCCCGAAAATGGCTTTAGGAACCGAGGGACAGGAGGACGCCTACATTGTTTGTAAATAATATTCACTCGTCAGGACGGAAGTCCAGCTAAAGAGTTGATCTAATGGCCTGGTTTGTATTATTCATTTCCCCCACTTTACCAAAGGTGGGATTTTAATTATTCACTTTCGTTCAAAGCAGGGTTTGTGGACACCTTTTTTTTTTCTGGTGCGGGATAATGTTTGGTCTTTTTAGGCAGATATTGTAATGAGGATTTAATCTCTCTCTCTCTCTCTCTCTCTCTCTCTCTCTCTCTCTCTCTCTCTCGTAACCATAACATGACGCAACGACCTCTCAAAAACGATTCGATTTCTGTTTAAAGTTACTAAAAAATCTCTCTCTCTCTCTCTCTCTCTCTCTCTCTCTCTCTCTCTCTGTACAGCATAGCAGGACGGATGGACTTCTCACAAACAATTTCTGTTAAAAGATTTTATCTCTATGCATCGAAAATTGGGCTATTATTGGCAAAATCATTTCTTATGCTCAGTCTTCTGGAATGTTGGTGCACTCGTGGCATCTATTATTTGAAAAAAAAAAACCTACTCATCTTCTATAGTCTTCCTTTTTCTCAAGGGTCAAGTTCTGGAGTCACTCCACTCGCTATCTTTTACCGACAGCTGTTTTAGCCATTACCTCACGGATGTGGTCAGGGTGAGTCTTACTTTTACGATGGAACTTATGTTCTTGGGGTAAGGAAGGTAGCCTTCCACTAATTGACGCCATGAGTGTTAAATAGCTAGAGAGGATTCCATCGTTTGTTTGTTCGTATGGTG
Source organism: Macrobrachium nipponense (assembly GCF_015104395.2). Classification (NCBI taxonomy): domain Eukaryota; kingdom Metazoa; phylum Arthropoda; class Malacostraca; order Decapoda; family Palaemonidae; genus Macrobrachium; species Macrobrachium nipponense. The sequence continues at coordinate 32,097,264 of NC_087214.1, read as the reverse complement.
TTTTTACGTTGCATGGAACCAGTGGTTATTCAGCAACGGGACCAACGGCTTTACGTGACTTCCGAACCACGTCGAGAGTGAACTTCTATCACCAGAAATACACATCTCTCACTCCTCAATGGAAAGGCCGAGAATCGAACCCGCTACCACCGAGGCGGGACGATAATACCATACCAACCACGCCGCTGAGGCGCTGAGAGAATTCCATCGATACTGAGATGGTTTGGTTTAGATTCCATCGATACTGAGATGGTTTGGTTTAGTGGAGAGAATGGAAAACGAGTGGTCAATTCTGTGACAAAAATGCAATTCTGAATTGTTGGGCGAAAAGAGGAGAGCAAGCACTATCAACTACTCAGTATTAAGAGTGGAAGATGAACACACACACACACACACACAGAGAGAGAGAGAGAGAGAGAGAGAGAGAGAGAGAGAGAGAGAGGGGTGAACATATACGTGGATTCAACAAGCTCATAATGAGAGGAGTGTTTGTTTGTATACAGAGATTTTCCTGCACTGGGGATTCACATTTTGAGAGAGAGAGAGAGAGAGAGAGAGAGAGAGAGAGAGAGAGAGAGAGAGCCGGGAAGTAAAGTGATCGTAACGCTGGTCCCAAGAGACTCTTAACAAACCCTTATGGGTCATTAGAGAGACTTTATACCCGGCACATTTCTTTTTGATAGATTTGCCAATTTTTCGGAGGACCTCCTTCCCCCCGGAATACTGAAGGGGGCCCTTGTGAGGAAAAAGTTGTCGAAGCCAAAAAGATGTCATTGGCATTCTCTCTCTCTCTCTCTCTCTCTCTCTCTCTCTCTCTCTCTCTCTCTCTCTCTCTCTCTCTCAGGATGGTGAGGTTCAACTCTTCGACCTCGATGGGAAGTAAGGGCAGAAAATAAAGTGAGGATTACAGGTCACGAAAGGTCACGAAAAATTGAGGATAAAAGTCAAAAGAAAATTCCACTTCCTTTAGTTAATCCAAAAGTTATATTTCGTTCTCAGTGTCACGACCTGATTTTTCTAAGTCACATGATTAACAGAAATAAAATCCCGTGAAGTCATCACAGATATATTTGCTACTAATGTGTTTATTTTTTCATATTTGAAATTCCTTTGTTTATATTTCCGTTGTTCTTTTAAACCTAAATTCAACGACAAGCCGGAAACTAAATAAATAACAGTATACTAGAGTAACAGTTTCGAATTTGTTGACACACACAAACACATACGTATGTATGTGATATTTCTGTAAATTGTGTGTATGTGTAGTGTGTGTATATATATATATATATATATATATATATATATATATATATATATATATATATATATATATATATATAGATCATGTCAAACATCCTGATCACTTAACTGCCCTCGAGTCTTTATATATTAAGAAACTTGTTCCTTCGTTAAATGGTAATAATTCTTCAACACTCTATACCTGGCATAGTTAACGTCGTCACCTGCTTTTGACGACAGGTCATTCCATCTTCTCTCCTCATGGACGGTTAGTGTTTTGGGTGTTCTCTCTCTTTTTACTGTTTTTTACTTTGTACTTTTCTTTTTTTTTTGGTTAATTTTAAGTCTATTTTAATTCATGTGAGTTCTGTTTGTGTTTTATGGCTTTATATGTTATATTTGTCTTATTGCTCTTAGCAGACTGATGATGCACAGATGTTTCATGGTGCGAAACGTTTCATAATAAACTTCATCTTTTACAAACTAGTATCTAGGACACCCTCTGAAGATTCGTATATAATTTCTCCACTGAACGACTAACTATATATATATATATATATATATATAATATATATATATATATATATACGTATATATATATGTATATATATATATATATACATATATATATATATATATATATATTTATGTAATATATATATAGATATATATATATATATATATATATATATTTATGTATGATGTATATATATATATATATACATATATATATAAATATATATATATATATATATATATATATATATATATATATATATATATATATACACCTAATAAAAGTAGCCCATAAAAACACCAAAATATAGCGAGAAAAGTACTATATTTCAGAGACTGCTGTCTCTCTCTTCAGGTATATATACTGAAGAAGAGAGACAGCAGTCTATGAAATATAAGTACTTTTCCCTCTATATTTTGGTGTTTTCATGGGCTCCTTTTAATAGCATGGGAATTCTGTTGTAACAGAACATTTTTTTACCAGTCATATTATATAAGTATATATATATATAGATATATGATATATATATATATATATTATATATATATATATATATATATATATATATATATATATACGCAGTTTACCAAGTGCATATTCTCTGCAAACGGCCTACTGCAAAAATAACGCAGAAACGTCAATAAACCACTACATTTCGACCAATACACACCAGCCTCCAACTCGGTAGAAAACCGACGCGCGTATTGGACTAGATATACAAACGGCCTTATTAAAACCCTCTTTTGTTCCTTTTATGAGCGGAAAAAAAAAAACAATAACGAGACATTCTTCACAAAGAACTTATGAAAATCCGACAGCCCGCGACCCGAGATTCGTAAATATTATCGTTAACCCAAAAGGCCGCCGAACCACATCCGGCCGAGATGAAAGAAAGCCAAGGTACGGGACGCCTCTCATTCGTCAATGATTTTCGATATCGTCTTCAAAAGGGGGTTGGGGGGGGGGGGAACAGGAGCCTTTAGTTATTCACTGTGTCTCACTATCATTCATTATACCTCGCAATTCTTCATTCCATCAGTCTTGAAACTAGGCGAGGGCTCTGAAAGAGAGGTTTAAAGAATCGTACCTAATTCTGAACTGTACCTCACTATCACTCATTATATATCTCACCATTAATCACTGTACCTCACCATTCTTCATTCTATCACTCTTTACATTACGCGAGGGCTTTGAAAAAGACGAAAGATTTGTCCCTAATTCTGCACTGTACCTCACTATTATTCATTATATCTCACCATTAATCACTGTACCTCACCATTCTTTAATTTATCAATGTCTACACAGAACTAAAGGTTTTCAAGATTTTTCGATATTGTCTTGAAAGAGGTGAAACAAGACTCCCTTCATTCTTCATTGTCTCGCACTATTATTCATTATATCTCACCATTAGTCATCATATCTCACACTTTTTTTTTTTTTATTCTATCTGTCTTTACACTAAGCGAGGTCTTTGAAAAAGGAGAATCACTATTATTCATTATATATCACCACTAATCATTGTATCTCACCATTCTTCATTCTATCAATGTTTACAATGACCTGAAGGCTTTCTGAAATTTCTCGATAATGTATTGAAGGAGGGGAGACAAGAGTTCCGTCATTGTTCATCATGCCTCATTATTATTCATTATATCTCACAGTTTTTCATTGAACTCAACATCCTTCATTCTATCTGTCTTTACACTATGTGAGGGCTTTGAAAGAGCGGAAAGAATCTCCCTTCATTATTCATTCTACCACACCATTATTCATCATCTCACCATTTTTCATTATATCTCACTATTTTTCATTGTATCTCATAATTCTTCATTCTATCATTGTTTACATGGACCTCAAGTCTATCCAAGATTTTTATATTGTCTTGAAAGTGGGGAAATAAGACTCCCTTCATTCTTCATTGTATCACACTATTATTTATTATATCTCACCATTAATCACTGGATCTCACCATTCTTAATTACATCATTCTTTCCACGGACGAATGAGCTTTCCAAGATCATTTTATTCATTCTGTTTATCCAAGAAACGCAGTGCACGTGTGTGTTCCTGTTCAGCCCAAAAACTGCAGGAGAGAGAGAGAGAGAGAGAGAGAGAGAGAGAGAGAGAGAGAGAGAGAGAGAGAGAGAGAATGGATGTATGAATGTGTGTGTGTGTGTATGTGTATGTTTGGCGGGGACGCTGTGTGTATTTCCAATACTATCATTCTGCTCAGCCAAAAGACAACAGTGAGAGAGAGAGAGAGAGAGAGAGGCTCCGAGCGATCAATCAACCTGTATTTTCATATTTTCAGACAAGATTTCATCGAAAATGAATTTCGGGAAAAATGACTTGGGTTGGGGGGGCGGGTGAGGGGCAAAAACAAGATAAAAGGCTGTGCTGTTATTAACAATGGAGAGAGAGAGAGAGAGAGAGAGAGAGAGAGAGAGAGAGAGAGAGAGAGAAGAGAGTATGTTGCCACATGGTAAGTGAAACAACAAATGTGTGTAAGATCTTTCACTTTCCTTCAAGGTATTATAAAGCAAAGGAACGAAGATTGCAAAGAAGACTCATTTGTACAAACAATTACTCGAGATTAAAGGATATGTAATAATTTCAGTGAATACAAAACTCAACCTATTTGAGGTTACTCTTCAGATTCGGATCAACTGTCTGGGATTCACTCAGGTACTGGATTTAGCCAAGGAGAGGCAAAGGACATAGAGAAGGATATAAGGATATCCTTCTCCCTATTCTGCATAGGTTTTGGAGGGAGGTTTTAAAATAGAAAGCAATGATTTTCAATTGTTAAAATAGATCAGGTCCACTGAGTTCAAAGTGTGCGAGTTATTTAACTTATTAAATGACATTTTCTAGTTTTATTATCTACGTAATTTGACAAATCCTGATTTCGTCTTTCCTGAGACAATTAAAATAAATGTTCTCACATTACTTTCCAAATAATTAAAAAAAATATCTGATTTTCCCTGTTTCTTAAGACGAAGTTTGTTCGAAACCTTATATTACTGGACGTCATTGGGCTACACTTAACACAAATTAGTCATAAAATGAGTTTATAATGACATCAACAGTTCGGAGATGACGTCACAAAGCTCATCTAATTCTACTTTGCAGAATTCATGCAGCTCTGGACTCGTCCCTATGTCGTGCTTTTTATTCTTCTTCTCTCTCCTCTGTCTGTTAATTTATCTGTCTAACTCTTAACTCCTCCTTTTCGCAATTATGCCTTTCTTTACATGCATATGACAATTATGAAAAAAAAAAAACACTCTTCGCTGCTGGCATCACAACGCAAGAGGGACAAAGGGAGATAAAACTCACTCTCATCCCAGTGCTGCAAAGAACCATTCTTTTAATCTTGCAAAAAAGTGCAGAATATATTCTTTTACAAGAACACCACCGTCGTCTTCTGGAGACATAAAAACCCATTATTCTTGACGCAATATTTTCCGCCACGTAAATTCTCGAGTCTCACAAAAACGCAAATAAGACGTTATGAATTTTTTTTTAAATATTTTCTCCAGTTTTCCGAGTTTTTTTTTTTTTTTTTTTACACTTGGTCATCTTGTCTTAGGAGCGTCTCATTGTTTTATTATTATTATTATTATTATTATTATTATTATTATTATTATTATTATTATTATTATTATTATTATTATTATTATGGAGTTTTTGCTCGTCTTTCTGGAAGTCTTTGAGATTTAAGGATTTCAATGACTGAATCTGTTAATAAGACAATTTCTTCATCTAGAAAAAATACGAGAAAGAACCCGCCCCCCCCACTAAAAAAAAAAAAAGACCACAGAAAAACCAGCAGAAGACCAGGCAAGGACAGAAATACTGTCGGGCCAAACCAAGAAGGGACCGAAACACACATTTATGCGTCCCCACCCCCCCCGTGAAAAAAAAAAACGCTCTATCGATAAATAATTGTTGATACCGTAATCATGTGTGTTGATTACCAAATCCCACACCGTTGTTTTACGTCATCTATTTGACTTTGGAATGTGCCTATGCTTTAATGTTCCCATATATACACAGAACGCATTTATATATATATATATATATATATATATATAATATATATAGATATATATATATATATATATATATATTGCAACGACCATCTTCGAACTTCACAATAAATTTATATAAATATAAACCAGAGGTTTTTCCACACCTTAATGATCTGGGCCACAGTGGTATCTTTTTTTAATACTCCAAAGAGCTAAACCACAGTGGCACAAGAGGACAATACGGAATACTGAGAGAGGGATAAAAAAAAAAACTACAAAATAAGCAAGAGATTGAATTACAAATGAGACCTTGGTGATTTAGACAGTCTCCGAAAAGCTGAATACTTACTGGGTGGGGAGGGGGGTTAGAAACACATACGACAACAATACACAGATACTACCCTCATCCGCCTAGGTAACTTTCGCTCATGAAGTCGAAGTGAAAGAAATTTGGGAGAGGTAGGAATGAAACTGGGACCCTGGTGCGTATAGAACTCTGGCACACGACAGTGAGGGGGAAAAAAGATTGAAGAAAACCTAAAACATATTCTTAGAATTTAGACAATATCGAATAAAAAACGAATATTTACAACTAAAAAACGATGACGCCATGAGGAATACACATAATTCGATGACTGTGGAGTAACTCAGCAATAATGCTGCCAAACGTTTCTATCAATTAGAGCCAGCCTTGTCCATAAGCGATTGAAATAGCCACCGGCACTTTTGAGCAGTAAGCAGGGAATGCAGTGGGAGATGCAAAGAGCACCTGAGCACTGAGCAGGTAAAAGGCAGGGAATGCAGGGAGTGCAAGGAGCATGAGCAATGAGCAGGTAAGGCAGAATGCAGTGGAGATGCAAGAAGCACGAGCACTGAGCAAAGGTAAGGAATGGGAATGGCAGTGGAGATGCAAGAAGGCACTGGACCACCTGAGCAGGTAAGGAAGGGAATGCAGTGGAGATGCAAGAGCACTGAGCACTGAGCAGGTAAGGAAGGGAATGCAGTGGAGATGCAAGAGCACTGAGCACTCAGCAGTTAAGGCAGGGAATGCAGTGGAGATGAAAGAGCGCCGAGCACTGAGCAGGTAAGGCCGGGAATGCAGTGGAGATGAAAGAGCACTGAGCACTGAGCAGGTAAGGCAGGGAATGCAGTGGAGATAAAAAAGCACAGAGCACTGAGCAGGTAAGGCAGGGAATGCAGTGGAGATCAAAAAGCACAGAGCACTGAGCAGGTAAGGCAGGGAATGCAGTGGAGATCAAAGAGTTTTGAGCACTGAGCAGGTAAGGCAGGGAATGCATGCAGTGGAGAACCCCGGGAGGCAAGGGAACGTAACCACTGCACAGGACCAAGAAGACGTGTCATCCCCTGCAGGTGGTGAAGGACGTGGCAAAGCACCAAGGATGCGATCTCACTCTCCTGAAGATACTGCAAATAAGCTGCTGTCCTTTCTAGTATGAAATAGCGGAGCGTACTTGCCCAAAAAGATTCCCACAATGTCTGCGAGAACGGGGTAACGACTGAGCCGTTGAACGAACGAAACATGAAGAGATTTAAAAAAAAGGAAACGGGTGAGCTACCACTTACTCACGGGCAAACCTGTGGTGGGTGCTTGGGGAAAGAGATCCTAATTCAGCTTTGACTGAGCAAAACAAAGGAACTAACTACGTTTAAAGTCACAAATAATTCAGATTAAGAATAATTTACAGGCAATTATTACAATATCACACAACACACACACACACAAACACACACACACACACACACACACACACACACACACACACCACACACACACACATATATATATATATATATATATATATATATATATATATATATATATATTATATATATATATACCGGGTGTTTCAAAATTAGAGCCCCCCGCCTCACAGAACAAATGGAAAGTTATGAAGTTTTCCTCTATAGCCTATCTCCAAGTGCATTATCTTAAGTTGCTATTAAGCTATTTTTATTTTACATTTCATGTATTTTCAGAATGAGTGACGTTCCTGGATAGCTAAATACATTAAAAGAGATGAATCCTTTGTTAAAAGAAACTTGAGAAAAACATCCATATAACTGTCATCGTGAAAAGTGTGAGAATTTTGGAAGCCCTGAAGTCCTTTCTCAGGACTTCAGGCAGTGGGTAGACCAAGAAAGTGTTTATGTAAATTGGCACTTGAACTAAAAACAAAAAGGGGAAAGAAGAGAAGTAATAGTGCTGTATATTGTGAGTTGAAAAAATCTGGTATCAAGCCATTTCATGTTATCAGCAAGCCCAACATCACTCAGCAACAGAGAGAAGACCACACATGGTTCTGTGGTTCATTTCTTAAAGATTGGGACGAAGCTGACATTCTCCATGTTGCCACATCAGATGAATTCTTCATTTAAAAGTCAAGAAGCCAAATCATAAAAATGACATCATTTAGGCTGCAAAGTTGGATGATATCAGTGATGACGTGCGCTATCGCCAAGTTGTGAAATTTCCTGAATGTTACACAGCCAAACGGATAATGTGGATCATTAAAGAAAAAGGACAGTCACAGAATGGTGACTACTTCAGAGAAACTGTGCTTACTGGTGGAGTATTTCCTTTCCTCAAAGATCCCGAAAATATGTTATCTGCTGAAGGAGTTGTTGAAGAAGTCACATTTTTGCATGATCAGGCACCATGTTTCAAGGCTCTTCATACACAGGAGCTGGTTCGAAACAGTGGTATCGATATTCTCGTCAAGTGAATTTCCAAAGTAGCTCCCCTGACCTTAATGTGTGTGAAAACATTGGTAGTATCTTAAAGGATCGTGTTGAGGCACGCACAGTGAACTATGATGGTATACCAAACCTCGACGACCTGCGAAGAGAGGTGACCGAAGTGCTCAAGGAAATGGAGTTTGAGTCTCAGCTTTTTTGCGATTTGCTAAAATCATACCCCTCAAGAATGAAGGCTGTGGTACATGCAGATATCAAACACACAGAGAGAAACTTAAATAAATACCTGTTCTGAATTACTTTTGTTTTTGTCCATATCAATTTTAGTTTATGCTGTAGAGAGGGGGGTGGGAGCTCTAATTTCGAAACACCCTGTATATATAAACTTTTAGGGCATAGTTTTTCTCTTATACAAATTTCGTTCAAAGCAACTGCTTTAATGGCATCAACAAGTTTCTTGCAAGAAACTTATTGATACCACTAAAGAAATTGCTCTTTACCAAAATTGTCTAATCTATATATATATCTATATATATATATATATATATATATATATATATATATATATCTTACAAATCAGGCGAATTATATATAATGCTTCATAATCATTCTTTCAATCCTTAGAAAAACAATGAAGAATATAGAAACATTCAAACCATATTAAAATATTATGACGCCAAATACAAAATAAGGCTCACAACCTATCCTACCAGATGCTGATCGACTTACTTATAAAAAAATGGTTATTCTCACAAGTTACTTGAAAAAGTAAGCCAGCCTCTCGGAGTTAAGTGAGGGGAAAAAAACCTATTAAACTTTTTTAATGGAAGTATTGAAAAACATTTTCATATTTTGAAAAGGGGGGGCGGGGGGCAGAAACATCCTCTTTCTGTGAAAGGGGAACTTCTTTGAAGTTGGCTGGGCTGTAGGATTCAGTGAAATGTGGGATGGGAAAGAAAGTTTGTTAATTTGAATGAAATTGGAAATGGAGTTTTCATTTCTTTCTGGTTATCAGAATGATAATTTTTTTATTTATTCACTTTCATTTTCTTCATCTTGTTGACAGCTTAAAAGTCTGTTTCTTTTCCTATCTAAGGAGGTACTTCTTACGTCCGTCTCTCTCTGTCTCTCTGTCTCTCTCTGTCTCTCTCTAAACCAGACAACCCCTAGGGTGCAAGTTACTCTCAAGGTATATGAACACGGAATTAAAAGATAACTGTATCCTTCTTTGTGAATATATGATAATCAAGCTTGTATAAATGACAAATATAATAATAATAATAATCGACAGGTTAAGCAACATTGGGGCTGGTCAGTCATTGGATGGGTGACCGATCTCATCGGCGTTGATTCCTTGGGAAAGGATCTTAACCATAATTTCCTCAGTCTACTCAGCTGTAAATGTTTACCTATCCCTGATGGGGTAGAGGGTCCCAGCCTATGGGGTTAAATCAGCAGAAAACTCAGCCCAAATGATGGAAAGAAATGAAGGAATAATAAATGACAACGACGTAAATGGAACCTCTGGCAACAGAAGAGCTTCTTCCGGTAACCAGGTATTCAACCCAATTGAAGGGGAAGACGGTCAGGTACTTGGAGGTCGTCATCCAGCAACTGACCACCACAGCGACATTAACCAACAACCAGAGACTGGAGCTAGAGAAGCAAACCAGAGGAAGAAATGGACAAGAGAAGAAAATAAGGAAGTATGGAGATGCTACATCAGAAGCAACCCGACGGAGAGAGGATATAGAAGAAGATTGGTCAACACCTGGAATGAGAGGCATAACACCCCCAAACAGAGCAGAGGCTGGCAGACCAAGTAAGGAACATAAAGAAAAGAACTGGCTCTCCCCACAGAAGAAAGAAAGAATGGCTGGAAAGGGAAATGTCACATGACAACGAATTACAAGAAGACGAAATGAGAGACGATGCCACAGAAGACGACAGGGAGGATGAGGTATCAAACAACGACACACGAAGAAACACCGACGAAGTAGCAGACAGGACAGAAAGGGTAGAAAAGAATTAGACAATGGATGGAGCCGATACAGAGAGAACAAAGATCCCCTCCATGAAAGCCTACAAACACCAAGAAATTAAGGAGAAAACAGTGAGGTCATGAAATAATTAGACTAATACACACCACCAATATCACAGAAACAAATAACTTGACATATGCAGAAGCAAGATTAGTAGCAGAACAGATGGGGATACGAACACCAACACCACCAGCACAACCAACCCAACAGAAACCAAAACAGCAACCTCCTTGAAAAAGGCGCTTGGAAAAGCAAATCATGGTGATGAGATCAGACTTGAGTAAACTGAAAGAAATGGCAGAAAAAAGGCTAAGAAGCAAGAAAACAAGGGAGGGAACTGAACGAGAAAAGAAGTACAAAGTACAGGAGAGGAGGACTAAACAACACAATAGAAGATGTAAAACAGAGGCTTAAGGCCAAAGCACATAAGATCCAACGGTACATGAACAGGAATAAGGGATACCAACAGAACAAACTATTCGGAACCAACCAGAAAAGACTCTTCAGCCAACTAAGAGGGGAAGACAACCACCAAGAAATTCCTGAAGCCGAACCAAGTAAGAGACTCTGGGAAAACATCTGGAGCAATCCGGTATCACACAACAAACATGCAACATGGCTCCAGGAAGTCAAGGCTGAAGAAACAGGGAGAATAAAACAAAGATACACTGACATCACGACAGACACAGTCAGACACCAACTAAAGAAAATGCCCAACTGGAAAGCCCCAGGTCCCGATGAAGTCCATGGATACTGGCTCAAAAACTTCAAGGCCCTACACCCAAGAATAGCAGAACAACTCCAGCATTGTATCACAAATCACCATGCGCCCAAATGGATGACCACAGGAAGAACATCCTTAGTACAAAAAGACAAGAGTAAGGGAAATATAGCCAGTAACTACAGGTCTATCACCTGCCTACCAATAATGTGGAAGTTACTAACAGGTATCATCAGCGAAAGACTATACAACTACCTAGAGGATACAAACACCATCTCCCACCAACAGAAAGGCTGCAGAAGGAAGTGTAGGGGCACAAAAGACCAGCTCCTGATAGACAAAATGGTAATGAAGAATAGTAAGAGAAGGAAAACCAACCTAAGCATGGCATGGATAGACTATAAGAAAGCCTTCGACATGGTACCACACACATGGCTAATAGAATGCCTGAAAATATATGGGGCAGAGGAAAACACCATCAGCTTCCTCAAAAATACAATGCGCAACTGGAATAAAATACTTACTAGCTCTGGAATAAGACTAGCAGAAGTTAACATCAGGAGAGGGATTCTCTAGGGCGACTCACTGTCCCCACTACTCTTCGTAGTAGCATGATTCCCATGACAAAAGTACTGCAGAAGATGGACGCTGGGTACCAACTCAAGAAAAGAGGCAACAGAATTAACCATCTGATGTTCATGGACATCAAGCTATGGTAAGAACATCAAGGAAATAGATACCCTAATCCAGACTGTACGGATTGTATCTGGGGACATCAGGATGGAGTTTGGAATAGAAAAATGTGCCTTAGTCAACATACAAAAGGGCAAAGTAACAAGGACTGAAGGGATAAAGCTACCAGATGGGAACACATCAACACATAGCATGAGATTGGGATTACAAATACCTGGGAATAATGGAAGGAGGGGATATAAAACATCAAGAGATGAAGGACACGATCAGGAAAGAATATATGCAGAGACTGAAGGCGATACTCAAGTCAAAACTCAACGGCGGAAATATGATAAAAGCCATAAACACATGGGCAGTGCCAGTAATCAGATACAGCGCAGGAATAGTGGAATGGATGAAGGCAGAATTTCGCAGCATAGACCAGAAAACGAGGAAACATATGACAATACACAAAGCACTACACCCAAGAGCAAATACGGACAGACTATACATAACACTGAAAGGAAGGAGGGAGGGGACTACTAGCATAGAGGACTGCGTCAACATCGAGAACAGAGCACTGGGGCAATATATGAAAACCAGTGAAGACGAGTGGCTCAAGAGTGCATGGGAAGAACGATTGATAAAAGTAGACGAAGACCCAGAAATATACAGAGACAGGAGAAAGACAAACAGAACAGAGGAATGGCATAACAAACCAATGCACGGACAATAAATGAGACAGACTAAATAACTAGCCAGCGATGACATGTGGCAATGGCTACTGAGGGGAGAGCTCAAGAAGGAAACGGAAGGAATGATAACAGCGGCACAAGATCAGGCCCTAAGAACCAGATAGTCCAAGAACGATAGATAAATAACATCTTCCCATATGTAGGAAGTGCAATACGAAAAATGAAACATAAACCAACAATATCAAGCGAATGTCTGGCACTTGCACAGAACCAGTACAAAAAGAGGCATGATTCAGTAACAAAAGCCCTCCACTGGAACCTATGCAAGAAACATCAGCTACCGTGCAGTAATAAGTGGTACGAGCACCAACCTGAAGGAGTGATAGAAAACGATCAGGCAAAGATCCTCTGGGACTATGGTATCAGAACAGATACGGTGATACGTGCAAATAGACCAGACGTGACGTTGATTGACAAAATCAAGAAGAAAGTATCACTCATTGATGTCGCAATACCATGGGACACACCCAGATTTTGAATAAGGAAAGAGAGGGAAAAAATTGGGGTATTGGGAGGGATAATATCAAGCAACCTGAAAATAAGAAACAAGAAATGGATCAATTGGGATATGCCAGTTGGAAATCGTACCCATAATCATAGGAGCACTAGGCACGATCCCAAGATCCCTGAAAAGGAATCTGGAAAAACTAGAGGCTGAAGTAGCTCCAGGACTCAGGCAGAAGAGTGTGATCCTAGAAACGGCGCACATGGTAAGAAAAGTGATGGACTCCTAAGGAGGCAGGATGCAACCCGGATCCCCACACTATAAATACCACCCAGTCGAATTAGAGGACTGATAGAGCAAATAAAAAAAAGTAAATAAATAAAAAAAAATAATAATAATAAAGAAAAAATAGACACAGAAGTGGACAACCAAGTAAACAGTGAATGGGAAAAGTATTATTGGGAGGACCCATTTTCGCTTCTTTACCGAAAGATTTTCCGCCCACAGACCAAAATTAGGAGCATTCTGCGTCTGGGAAGAGAGAGAGAGAGAGAGAGAGAGAGAGAGAGAGAGAGAGAGAGAGAGAGAGAGAGGTTGGAGGTGGAGAATACAGATCTTGAAGAAACATTCCATTCCACTACTAAGGAAATAGGATATATAACTACATAGATAACATACAGAGAGAGAGAGAGAGAGTTTGTTGGGTATTTCTGGAAGAAATACACACTTCCACGTAAGGTAATAAAACTGCATAAAAGCACACACACACACACACACACAGTCTGGGTAGGGAATCCAGATTTTTAAGAAACACTCGCTTCCACATAAGGAAATAAAATGAAAGCATACACAAAGAAAGAGAGAGAGAGAGAGAGAGAGAGAGAGAAGAGAGAGAGAGAGAGAGATGACCCTCATCCTATTCATTCTTCCGGAAGTTTAAAACGTAAAATAAAAAAAAAATGGGTACCTGTCCCGACAGAATTCGAAGACTGGCCTCAAAAATCTCTCGGAAATGGAACGAGAGATCTCGACAGATTCAAGACAGTTTTTGAAAAATTCGGCATTTCTGAAAAAAAGGGACCTTTCGGGTCCATTCAACGTCGCCAATTGTATTCATAGCCCACCTCTCGCTCTCATTGTTCGGTTTTCAGGTCTCGTTGTGACCTACAAACTCTACAGCTCGCAACAGAGTCCTTGGGTCTGCTGCACGTCGTGTATTATGGGCCAAAGGTATCTAACGATTATAGTTGGTTAGTTATTCCAGTATTAAACAAGTATAAAATTCGCCTGTTTTTTCTCGTTAGGCCATCATCCAGATCAGGTGTTTTGCGAGAACAAAATTAAGGAGTTGAGAACTTCCTCCTACCAGGTGCAGAAGGAGGAAGACTACTACTTCTTCTACTACGTCTTCTTCTTCTTTTTCTTCTTAATTATTCAGAGGATGATCCCTATATGGAACAAGCCCACCAAGGGGCACTGACTTGAAATTCAAGCTTCCAAAGAATATTAAGGTGTTCATTAGGAAGAATAAAGAGGAAGTAAAGTGAAATACAGAAAGAAGCGATCCCACCTATCAAAAAAAGAAAAAAAACGATAAAAAGTATTAAAATGTAAGAAGAATAGTACTAGGGTAGTATAATGCATTGCATTTTCGCTTGGACTTCTGAAGAAGTTCCGATTGCAGGACATCCTCTGAAGGGAGGCTGTTCCTCCACAGTCCTCCAACGGTGTGAGGAATAAAGGACCTCTGAAACAGAAGTTCGAGAGAGACGCTCATTTACAGCAAATTGGTGCTTCTGCTGTTCGGTAAATCTGGTTTGCTCTCGGAAGATGAAGGGGATCAGGGATCAATGGTGAATGTGAAAGATCTTTGTCGAAATACGAACAACGAGATCATCCGTCGATGGTCCTATTCATAACTGCTACTATTTGGAAACAGAAACCTACCACCATGAACCACTCTGTCTAAAAGAGACAAATCTCTGACAGAAGCAGACATCCACACCGGAGAACAGTATTCCAGTAAAGGAAGTACAAATGACCTCTATCAGGTTGCATTGATTTTATCACTGTTATAAATATAATATGAGGCCTTACGAACAATTCCTAACTTTTGTACGGCATTTGCTGAAACTATCATTATATGTTTCAAAACTTACACCTAAGAAGAGTTAAAGCTTCAGACTCATTCAGCAGAGTTCCATCCACCTGAAGGGGAAGATGGGGTGGGGTGGGAAACCTATAAGAGGTCTGCTAATCAATAGTGTTTTCGTTTTACTGGAGTTCAGCCTCATACCCCTCCGACTACACCATTCCCTGATCCGGTCAGTTGTCCAACTGAGGCTGAGGGCGGCTTCATTTCTCATAAGTGGAGACTTGACAACACCCACAAGTATTGCATCATCGACACACTGAGCAACCTTGTTTTCCAGGCCAACAACCATATCACTTGTATACCCTAAAAATAACAGTGGACCAAGAACAATGCCCTGTGGAACTCCAGGCACAATAAGTCTTGGTTCACTAAAGATCCCGTCCACAGCATCTCGCTGCTGCCCTACCTGTAAGGAAGTCTTGAAGTCATCCTAAAACATATCCACCCACTTCAGGATTCTGAAGTTTATAAACAAGTGTCTTGTGATCAACTAAATCGAAAGCAGCAATAGAATCTATCAGAATTACTCTGCACTAAAACCCTTATCAAGGTTCCCTTGCAGAGGGCATGTCAAGTCCAAAAGCGCATCGCGGGTACCTACCTGCTTCCTATGTGCATAGTGACTATCAGCTAACAGTCCTTTAGATTCCACATACTTACGGTATATAGTGGCTTAAAATTGTTTTTCATCAGCTTTGGAGAGCACAGGAAGAATAGACTGGCCTGTAGTTACTGCAGTCCGTAGACATGCCGATCTTAGGAACAGGCAACATATTAATGATACTAAGTCGACATAAAATTCTATAGAATCTACTCATCTTGGGAGACAACACACTTGAAATTTTTTTTTAAAAACAAAAGGAAGAAATGATCAGGGTGGTCTCCACCACAGCTATCAAGATTATCCAGAATTTTCTTAACATCCCTGGAGCGAAGAGCCAATTTTGTAAGAATAGGTCCAAGGTGACAAATATAAGGAAGAGGAACATCCTCAGGTGACTGTTTAGCTTCAAAAGCCACATGAAGCTGTTCAGTCTTTTCTCTAGAGCCAGTAACCAATCTGCCATCGTCTGTTAGTAGTGGAGGAATGGAAGAAGGGCACGACACAAAGATACATGATGCCCAGTTTGGTTCACCGCAGATGAGGCCGAGTAATTCTTTCTTGTGTCTTCAGGAATTACTGTGATTTTTCTTGGCTGTTTGGTAATTTCTATTCGCAATACGTTCGCATGTAAATCATATTTTACGATGTATATATACCTACCTATATATATATATATATATATATATATATATATATATATATATATATATATATATATATATATATATGTGTGTGTGTGTGTGCTTGTTTGTTTGTTTGTTTGTGTGAATAAACCAGACTTTGCATACGAGTGTAAGCAAGAATGAAAGTAATGTATATGAGAGAGAGAGAGAGAGAGAGAGTTATGCCTCCCCCTCCATTCTTGTAATGGGATGTACCAATTACAGTAATGGGTTCGAATCGTCTTTTGCGAGTATCCAGGGAGGGAGAAAGTGGAGGGAAATATTGGAATATCAAGAAATAAATGCCATTAGCCTAAATCCCGTGGGAAGATTTGTGTCTGGAGAGAGAGAGAGAGAGAGAGAGAGAGAGAGAGAGAGAGAGAGAGAGAGAATTGCTATAAATATGATAATAAAAACAGCAGTACAATATGAGGACCTGAACTCATTCCAGTAATTAGAACTGAAATAGAAGGGATGTACAGGCTCTCTCTCTCTCTCTCTTTCTCTCTCTCTCTCTCTCTCTCTCTCTGCATTCTTTGGCTGCCAAGTATTGTTAAATAATAAAATGTTA
The DNA here is from genome assembly GCF_015104395.2 of Macrobrachium nipponense. Lineage (NCBI taxonomy): Eukaryota > Metazoa > Arthropoda > Malacostraca > Decapoda > Palaemonidae > Macrobrachium > Macrobrachium nipponense. Next base: position 32,080,132 of record NC_087214.1, on the reverse strand, counting down.
ACTAAGTATCCTTTTGAAGAGGTTTCAAGAAAATGTCTGTGAAAACATAAGGATCTCTCTATCTCTCTGTCATTGTCTCTCTCTCTCTCTCTCTCTCTCTCTCCACATTCCCCTCTTTCCAGCCATTACGCTCCGTGAAACGCGATTTGTTCCCCTCACCCCAATTGGCCACCGGCTCCCCCACCTCTCATTCTCCCCTACCCCTACCCCATCCCCATCCCACCTCCGTCCCCTAGACCAGATTTTAGTAGCCGGCCATCGCCGACCACTTAAGAGAGAGCGACCATCTCTCACCCACTCCGTTTTTCTCCCGAACGCTATGGAGGAGGAGGAAGACGTAGCCATCACTCAAGTGAGCAAGCTCTGGTGTATTCTCGGGGGGCGAGGCGCCCCTTGGTGGTGTCAACCAGGGGCGCCCCCCCGATGGTGTCAACCAAGAACGCCCCCCGGTGGTGTCAACCAAGAACGCCCCCCGGTGGTGTCAACTCCAGTTTATGAATCGATTGTGGAAGAGGTAGTGGCAGGTTGTGAGTGAATGAGGCAGGAGTTATTGGTTTGTGTGTTTATATATATAATATATATAGATATCATCTTTAATCTATATATATACCTATATATATATGATATTATATATACATTAAAGGGTCGGTTGCCTGATGCGACTACTTCTTCTTCTCCACTGCTATTTCTATCCAAGGCATCATCATCATCATCATCATGGTCCACCAAACCTCTTCTCTCCAAAGTATCTTCCTTCACTTTCTCTCGCCATCTCATTCTCTGTCTCCCTCTCGATCCTCCTCCTCTATAACAGGTTCCTCCTCCCAATGATGTCCTCTTCACTCCCCCTCGTCATCCATCCATACATACATACACGATAATGAATAATTATAACATACATACATACATGCACATGAATGAATAGATATACAAATACATACATAAAATGCATTATTTTTGTGACAATAGGTCTTAACAGAAGTTTTCATACAAACATTCATGTTAAAAAATATTAGGTCACAGAAATTATAAGGATAAGGATAAATTATAACTGATTATTGCATATTCATCGGCCAGGGCTCGAACTTCGGCCTGTTTCCATGATAACGATAGTCAGTGACTTTGACTAACTACTCGGCTATCAAGAGATGTCTTGGCCTACGTAAGTTATCAGTTATAATTCCCATTTGGTTGTAAGTTATTTCCAAGACACAGTGTATTTGATATCAAATGATACTAGTGGGTTTTTTAATTTTTTTTTTTTACATTAAATGACATTCGTGGTTTGATAATTATCTGATTTTAACAGTCAAAGGTGCATGTGACAGAAATTCACGTATATACATACATACACACACACACACACACACACACACATATTATATATTATATATATATATATATATATATATATATATATAGATATATAAATAAATGATACAAGATCCCAAATACCCACATCGAGAATTACCGCTGTCAAGTGAACTTGTTTTCGTAATGTCAGCTTTAAGTGGAGGAGTTTCAGGCGTTTGGGGTAGTCACGAAAATCTATATTAAAGGAATAAAAAATTAATCCAGGGAATAAGCGAGACATTACTTGTGTGGGGGGGGGGGGGGGGCGGGGAAGAAACCGGGCAAATCAAAGATGAGTTTAATCGCAAGTGATAGAAAACAGACGAATAACTGGAGAGATTATGTACGTGGGTAAATGTGTTTGCCTCTAATGAAAACCTTGTCTGAGTTAACAGACGTAGATCATATCTCTGTTTCTGGCGGTACTCTGAGTATCGCTATATATATTTTCCCTTAGGGACTAGCGCCTCATATATTTTCCCTTAGGGACTAGCGCTGTCAGTGCACCTCGCATCGTGCACTATAGGCATTATTACACTGTAATGTATACATTACTCAAGTTTGTTCGTAGCGTTCGTAGGTTACCTAGCTGTAACTACGAAATTTTTGTTCAAACTTTTTACTTTACATCCATTTTTTTTATTCATATCTTCCATCTTGATGTCCAACCATTCCAATTGGAACCTCATATTTCCTTGTATTTCCCTTATATTTTCATCTTTTCATTTATCAATTGCGTTAACACATCATTTCTCTCCTAATAACCGATCTCTTTTATTTTTCTTTCTTTCTTTTTTATGTTACCATCTGTTGCCTCTTGTAAATGAACACCTTGATATTCTTTGAAAGCTTCAATTCCAAGCCAATGGCTCCTGTGGTGGGCTTGTTGTTTCTTATGAATACGATTCATCTTCTGAATAATAATAATACTAATAATAACAAAATTATGTAAGAAAATTCGTAAAGTTACTAAGCCTACGGGCGTAACCAGCCTCGTTTCACGGGCAGAACCAGCTCCGTTCCAGGGAATCCCTTCTCACCCCCAGCCCCTTCGGAGTAGTTTGGGGGAGGGGGGGAGGGGGGGAGGGAGGTAGGATGAAAATCCCATTATAAACCATCTTATGAGTCTCCACTATAACCCTGCCAAGTTTCATGCCCATCGGCCACCAGCCTTTTTGGCCGTGATGAATGACAGACGGACGGAGAGACATGCACGCCCATTATAATAAGATAATAATAATAATAATAATTATTATTATATTATATTATTATATTATATTATTATTAAAATATTATTATTGTAAATTTCGGAATACAAAACATCTGAGCAAAATGGAATCCTACATGTACTGGGGGGGGAGAGGGGGGGGGGAGGAGAGAGAGAGCGTAGACTTCAAGAATGTAGATCTTAGAATATACAGAATTTAATTATAGTGGACCAGGTGGAGAGGTTGGTTGACTCCCGGCAATGAGGTGAGTGGCCACTGTGTTTTGGGATTGGGGAAGACCAAGATGTGAGGCTTGCAGCCTCACACGCTTTATTAAACGTATAAGCTATTTACTGTAAATAGTGTTTTATGATGAACAAATGACGAAAGCCAAACTTTCTCTTGAACAAGATATTCGAACTTTCGCATAACAAACCCCCCCCCTCACACACACACACACACACATAAATCGTGTTAAAAATATTGAGAATTTCCTTCGACCTAAAAATCTTTGGGAATTAAATAAAACAAAAATCCCACAAATTCTAAAATTGGAAATCATTCGGAAACGGATTTTTTTTCAATTTTGCCCTTAACGAGGAGACCGGAAATCATTTTTCCATCTCCCCAGTGAAATTTCCTTAATTGCTTCCGTACCAGTGGCCGCCCAATTAGTCCGGAGGAGCGGTGGAATGAGGGCAAAAGATTCCGAAAAACTCGATCGGAAATTTGGAAAACGAGCTGATATGAGGAACTGATTAACCTCTTTGGTCTTCAAATTGTGGGAATGATCCCGGATTTATGCTGTTGTTTTGGCTTTCTGTTCGGTCAATATGTAAGTTGACTGTGTCCTAAATAATTGAATAAATTCTCACCCCTAGGCGTCACTCCAAGGTTCATTGCAGCGCCTTCTCGACCCCTAACTGCTGTCAACCCCCCCCCCCCCCCGTCCCCTCCATCCTTTTTTGTACCCTATTTCGTCTCCTCTTCCTTCCATCTTACTCTCCTCAACGCTCTACTAACGACTGTTTCATTATTATTTTCAGAGCTTAATGACCTCGCAAGTCCCAGAGCTTAGCCTTTGACCTCAATTTGAGGCTTCAATTTCCAATATGAGAAGAATGTCACGAAAGTTCTCAAATGGTCCATTATTGGAAAATGCCATAAACTATTTTCGCCAGTCAAGTCACATGATTCATTATTGCAAAGCCCACTGGCCAGCTCATTCCTCCAAATCATACGCATTGGAAACGACTGACCTATATTTCTCCCCAGCCACTGCGAATAAATTTATCCTTTAATGAATAAATAAACTATCGGATAAATTTATGGCAGATAAATATTCAAAACAAAAACTAAAGCACGTCAACTACAAATGTTTATCACGTATTAGAGGAATGAAATATGGCACCGAAAAAATACGTGCCCGGCATACGACCAGGTTTAAAATCCCGGGTTATCTGTTCATCACAAATATTCACAGAGCTTTGAATGAGTAAAACACGAAACTGCAAACGTTTTGGGTACACATCTGACTAAACATAAAGATTAATTTCTGGCAATTGCAATTATTTATTGCCTGTCAATAGGGAAAATATGACAATGGAGTAATTTATGACATGCAAATTTTTTGACGTTTGTTTTCCAAGATCACATACGAATAAAAAGTAAATTTTTGACATGTACATTTTTTAAGCTTGTTCTCCCCCCCCAAAAAAAAAACAATTAAAAAAAAACACACACACAAAGCCATAAAGCGTACAATTTGTGACAATGCAATTTTTTTCTAATTTACTTTAAAAAGTAAAATTATGACATGCAAATTTTTAAAAATTATTCTAAAAAAAAACTAACAAATAAACAA
>NC_087214.1:32045707-32065707 GCF_015104395.2 Macrobrachium nipponense | reverse complement strand
TGGTATCAGCAACATTCACTGATATTATCATTACAATGAGCACAGTTACAAACATTAATACTGCATAACCCGAGAAAGTAATACTGTGAAAATATGACACTATCATCACTATTCAACAACTAATATTACTATTACAAAATAAAACTACCATCGCACCGTATTCTCCAAACCACAACCGCCCCCCTAACTATTCACTTAGACGGAACGTCTCTCTTTACAAAGACCATCTAAGCCCCAAATGTGGCTTAGAAATCCAATATGTGGAAAATGTCTCTCGGGGAAGAGAGAGAGAGAGAGAGAGAGAGAGAATAAACGTATATCCGACTGCCCAGGAGTTATGGCGATACTAAAAAGGCGTGTGTTTTGTACGTAGGATGTTTTTCTATGTGTATGCAAGGACTGGGGACATTATCTTACTTTCTTTCCCTGTGTCATAACCAGACAAACGTACTCCAATACACTACACATACACACACACACACACACACACACACACACACACACACACACACATATATATAATAATATATATATAATATATATATATAATATATATATATATATATATATACGTCATTTGAAAATTATTTAAATATGAAAATGAAACCGGTCAAGATTTACAAACTTGTTTCATTTCGCCTGTGGTAGAGTTGTGTATTTAATTCACGTGTCAGTGTAAATATAATATTTCATACACATATGTATATACATACAGTATGTCTATATATACAAACATACATACATTATATATCTGTAGTAATTCCTTGCCTCTACTTCTATTTTCTGAATTCATATCTCTAGACTCCCTTGGTTTCTAATCTCTCCAGTCGCTTACTTCTTTATTCTATCTCTCGGGTTCCAATCTCTCTTTTATCTCTTCATTCGGCAGCTATAATCTCTCTCTCTCTCTCTCTCTCTCTCTCTCTCTCTCTCTCTCTCTCTCTCTCTCTGGATCTCAAGGAATGCCTGTGTATGTATGTGTTCGTAAGTTCAGTTCCTTCGCCGTCTCGTGAAATCCCGATATTGAATCTCTCCCCCAAACACTTTTAATGTGTAATCCCCTGTAATCTCTTGCATCCCCAGTTATCAGTTGATCTCTCTCTCTCTCTCTCTCTCTCTCTCTCTCTCTCTCTCTCTCTCTCTGGAGGCAAAAATATAATTCCGTTGTATCTGATTTTCTGGGAGTTCTAAGAAAAAGGGAAAGGCCCTTCCCCAAAATGTGGGGTTTTTATAGCCCTGGAAATGTGAGGGACGACTTCCTTGCCTTTTTCAAAATGTACGCACACGAACGTACGCGCGCGCGCTCGGGCGGGGCAGAGAGAGAGAGAGAGAGAGAGAGAGAGGTAATTCACAATGTCTATTCCTTTGAATATGAAATACTGACAGGAAGGAAGAGAGAGGAGAGAGGAGAGGAGGAGAGAGAGAGAGAGAGAGAGAGAGAGAGAGAGAGAGAGAGAATTCACAATGAATATTCCTTTGTATGTGACTTACTGACAAAAGAAAAAGAAACAGAAAAGAGAGAGAGAGAGAGAGAGAGAGAGAGAGAGAGAGAGAGAGAGAGAGAGAGAGAGAGAGAACCTCCGTCAACCCACAAAATCTGCCCAAAAGAAATTCTTCGAAAACTGGCTAACTTTTCCTTTAGGAAAAGCGATGGGGAAAAAAAGGGATTTTTTATTTTTAGCACTAGATAAAGAGAAAATCCTCAATACGTGATCTTTTGGGAGACGCGACTTGTTAGTGTTGTTCCATTCCACAAAAACAAATTTTTAAGTGAAAACACGTATCTTAAAAATATATACTCCTCTTATCCATCAACTCGCTAAGACGTAGTTTCGTTTCAAAATCTTCCAACAGTTACAAAGAAAGAACATCGTAATACAAATATATAATATATAATATATATATATATATCTATTTTATTAATTTATATATATATATATAGATTATATATATATATATATGTTTATATATATCCATAGATATATATATTTAATTTAATATATATATATTATAACATTAGATAATTTACGCCAAAGAACTACCGTTCAGATCTAAACACCTGACTTAGGTCAGAAACATAATTTTTACTCTGTACCATCATACAATATATATATATATATATATATATATATATATATATATATATATATATATAATATATATATATGTAATTTACACCGGATTCATTACGTTCAGGTAGAAACACCGGAATTAGGAAAACGATACAATTATTGCTACTGTATGATCATTTACATGTGAACAGTTGTAAGGAAAAAGCTAAATACCCAGTAATTAGCAAAGCAAGCTTCTACAAAAGATACAAATATGTGAACACAGTCAACACCTGGCAGAGAGGAATGTCAAAGGTAAGAATAAAAATAATAATAATGTAAGGTACAATGGTTTAAAATTTACACACGATCAGGTATGGCCGAGTATGCATAACGCGTATGAACATAAAACTGTAATAGAGAAAATAAAAGATAAATTTTATATGATTCAGGAAATACAGAAGATGCATAGACGAGTGTATTCATTAAGTGTATGATATGAAATATTCACCACATCAGTTAACCCATAGTTTATCAAGTTGGGAAGACAACAAAATAACCGTTTATATTTTGACATGCGCTCACAGTAAGGTCGATAAAACAAACATTAATTTTTCCGTCGTTTTTCTTTCCAAGATATGATCAGCTATTTCTGCTTCTTCGTACGAGCTCTTTTTTTAAATGTTTGTCCTGGGTTATTCGTTCCCTTTACGACCCTATTTGATTCTTGAAAATGTAAAGCAAACATTAATATTTGTTTAGAAGTTTATCTTGACTAGATTTCATCAGCTGTTTGAGCTTCTTCTTACTTTCTCCAATCTAAAATCGTTCTGGATTAACTATTTTCTGTATCAGAGTAGTTTGTGAAAAATGCAAAGTGTTGTTAGACATATCTACCCGGGTGTAAGTTACGACTGTTTTCGCTTTAGTTTCTTCGTTGCAAGAATAACAAAATGCACAAGATCATAAAGTATAAATATCTAACGCCTGCATAACTCTACGTGAATTGTTTATGTTTCTCTCTCAAAGTATTGCTCCGAGAACAACGAATAAAAAAAAGCTCTCTCGTCTAAACATATAATGCCAAAAATATACTATCGCAAGCTATGCATATTCTCGTTCTTATTCATAAATTTCTAATTCACACCGGGGTGGGCCCAAATTTAAGATAATGCCGTATGTCTTCTGTTCGTACTATTTTATTTCTATATAGTTACACAAACACTCTCTCTCTCTTTATTTACGTATGTTGAGAGAAATGAAAGATAAATTAATGAAAAATTTCTAAAAAAGCCTTTACTATTTTTGTTATTAATTGTTATCTCTTAATAGTATCGTCTCTCTCTCTCTCTCTCTCTCTCTCTCTCTCTCTCTCTCTTCTCTCTCTCTATTTACGTATTACAAGAGAAAAACGAAAATATGACGAACCATCGATCTCTCTCTCTCTCTCTCTCTTCTCTCATTTACATATGTTGAAAGAAAAACGAAAATACGACGAACATAAAAAAAAATTACGTCATTCTAAGAAAACTCCATTTATTTTCGTTCCAAAGAAACCAAATAAAAAAAAAACATACATAAAAAAAGACGTAAAAAAAAAAGCATGTCGAAAAGAGGCAACGCTGAAGAGAGGAGTCTGGAGCTCCTCAAAGTTCACGTCTTCGCCTAGCCTTTGTCTCCCTTAGGTCACCAAAAAAAAAAAGTCACACAAAATAAAAAAAATAAAAAAATCGTCTACGTCCCTTTTGGCCAGAAGGAAAAGTCAATCATGTCTTCTGGAATTTCTTTGACGGATGTAGAGGCCGGAGGAATTTCTCTCTCTCTCTCTCTCTCTCTCTCTCTCTCTCTCTCTCTCTCTCTCTCTGCCATAGAATCTTGTTGTTTATTTTTAGACAATTTTTCAGTTCATTTTCCACAGTTTGTGGTATTGAGGAAGATTTTTTTTATCTAGTCAGCATCTCTCTCTCTCTCTCTCTCTCTCTCTCTCTCTTCTCTCTCTCTCTCTCTCTCGGTGTTTCTCTTTTCTTGAAATTTAGGGGATTAAACAAAACAGAATTACACACACATATATATATATAATATATATATATAAGTATATATATGTCTATATATATATATATATATATATATATATATATATAGAGAGAGAGAGAGAGAGAGAGAGAGAGAGAGAGAGAAAGAGAGGAGAGAGAGAGAATATTTCTTCCGATGTAGGTTCAAGCTCTCGAATTTCATCTTCTAGATAAAACCATTGGTTGCCAATCCCACAGGCCTCTAAAGTAAACAATACTAATCGGTGGAAGAGTAAGTCTTCCTTAGTTCTCGTTGAAAATAAAAATAATAAAAAAAAAACAATCAAATCATTTTCATACTTTTATTGTTGGTTTGTAATTTGTCGTCTATTTGTTTATCTGGATTTGCTCCATAATAATAATAATAATAATAAAATAATAATAATTAATAATAAAATTAATTAATAATAAATAATAATAATAATAATAATAATAAAAATAATAATAATAATAATAACTAGGAATACTAATGTCTGGAATTATTGTTCTCAAATTTATGAATTAGTATGGTGGGATAAGAACAATAACATAACAACGAGATAAAATATGATATAGGGAGTGCAGTGTATATATATATATATATATATATATATATATATATATATATATATATATATATATATATTATATATGAGAGAGAGAGAGAGAGAGAGAGAGAGAGAGAGAGAGAGAGAGTCTATACAAACAGGAAGACCAACAACAGTGAAAGAAAAAATCAGCGCAAGAGAGAGAGAGAGAGAGAGACTCAGTATTCCAATCCACTGCTTTTACAAAGCAAAGTGACGAGAACCAGGGCTCGCTCACAGCATCGTTTATGAGGGTCGATGGACAGGGGGAGGGGGGAGGGTGAAGGGAGCGTTCCCCTATCTCTTTAGGGTGGAGGGGGGGGGGGTTAAAGGGGGGGATGAGGAGGTTGCTGCCTCTCCAACCAACCACCAATCTCCCTACCCCCCTCTTTCCTAAAACGTCACACATACACAAACCAAAGAGAGAAGCGTGTACAGTTTGTGGAGAGAGAGAGAGAGAGAGAGAAGAGAGAGAGAGAGAGAGAGACATGAACTTTAGTTACGGCCTCGTGATTGATAATTAGGTTTATAATTGGAAAATATAGAGGTTTGGTTTTTTCGTCATTAAATTCTTCATTTTCATCATTCGATTTGATTTTCCAATTTGTAAGGCGAGTCTTCGCTAATTCATAATGATTAGTTCATTATTCAATTTTTTGACGGCTGACTCATCATAATGCTGAATTTAAGTCTAATTCGTAATTTGGAATTTGTCATTTCCTATCTGAAATTTTAATTCGAAAATAATACTTCATTTCTAAATCCTGAATTGATAATCAATTTTGACCAATTATTTTTATATAATAACGAGTCATGTATAACTTCCAAATTAGAATCAACATGACAGTACATCTTTTTGATAATTTACAATATATGAAAAAAAAATTACACATAGTTCCATAATTCATCAAATTGACATTCATAATTAATTTTTGATAACACGATTCAATATTTCGATGTTGAAACCCCACACCGAACACTTACTGGTTTGTAGAATCTTACAATAATGCCATAAAAAGGGGTGTATCTGGTATAATGATGCAAATGTGATAAGTGATCTCAAATAAAGAATGTATTTTTCGTAAAACGTATGCTTTAAAATTAACGAGGTTTTAAGTTGGTTACTAACAAATATAAATAATAATAATAATATAATAATAATAATAATAATAATAATAATAATAATAATAATAAAATAATAAAAAGACTGAAATAGATGCTACTTTGTTTTTAAAGTAATTTCTTTAAATTCTTCTATTTTACATCTGTTTCCAAGGATATAGATCTCAAGATCTTAATAAAGGTCTTAAAGAATGACTACTTAGAATTTTACTTTGTATTCACATACGCAATTATTGTTTAGGAAACGTACTTTGTACTCCCAGATGAAATACTATATACAATTTTTCTTTGTATATACATAAGATACAATTATTATTTAAAAACTGACTTTGTATTCACAAATAAAAAACTTCTTAGAATTTTTCCTTGTATTTACAAAATATACATTGTTTAAAAATGGATTTTGTATTCATAAATAAAAAAACAACTTGGAATTTTTCTTTGTATTTACATACTATACAATTATTATTTAAAAATTGACGTTGTATTCATAAATAAAAAATACTTAGATTTTTTCCTTGTATTTACAAAATATACAATTATTTAAAAATTGACTTTGTATTCATGAATAAAACACAACTTGGAATTTTTCTTTGTATTTACATAATATACAATTATTATTTAAAAATTGACGTTGTATTCATAAATAAAAAACAACTTAGAATTTTTCTTTGTATTTACATAATGCAGACAAATAATATGCAAGGTTTATATATCAGCAAGGGATCTAGGTTCAGAATCTTACAAGTTAGTTGGCAAAGGGAAATCATACAGTCACTTCTTTTAAGAGTTCTTTGTTTTACATTTTATATAAACTATTTCTAAGATTTATATCCCACTATTCTTTTCAGCCCATCCTACGACTTTTGTACCATTAATAGTTGGTTATTTTCCGGCAAAGAACCGGCGCTCATTCTTTAATGAAATGAAAAGAGAGGCTTATCTAATCAAGTTATGGGATGCAGTCTTATGTATAAAACTTCAACCTGTTTTAATTTGAGCGTTTCAGAGCTAAACTGCTTCTCATAATCAAGGAGTTGCTTTAGAAAGTTTTATCATTTACATGAATGCCTTTGGTGACATTTGCCTTAATGAAGAAATAATAATAATAATAATAATAATAATAATAATAATAATAATAATAATAATAATAATAATAATAATAATAATAATAATAGTTGGGAACTAGACCTTCTTGCAAACAACTTCTGTTGAATATTATGACTGATTCAGCCGCGTTAATTTGATACGGGACACTCTCAAGTCTCTGTACTGTCGATTTTTCAATATTGCTTAGACTGGCAAGCAATGTGTCAATGGAGGACATGTCAAAAAACGGTGGATTCTGCATGAGTAATACATCAAGCTTGTTTCTCTCTCTCTCTCTCTCTCTCTCTCTCTCTCTCCTTCTACTGATGCTGTTCGAGTGCAACTCGAAACGTTGTGAAAAAGAAGAAAGAGCAAGAGAAGAGAGAGAGAGAGAGAGAGAGAGAGAGAGAGAGAGAGAGAGAGAGAGAGAAGGTTGATTATTACTCATGCAGAATAATAATGTCCTCCATTGACACATTGCTTGCCAGTCTAAGCAATACTGAAAATCGACAATACGGACACTTGAAAAAGTCCTGTATCAAATTAACGAAGTTGAATCAGCCATAATAATAATAATAATAATAATAATAATAATAATAATAATAATAATAATAATAATAATAATAATAACAATAACAATAATAATAATAATAATAATAATAATAATAATAATAATAATAATAATAATAATAATAAATAATTGCAATGGTCTTCACGAACTGAAAGTAAACTTTGTGTTAAAATTATGAATGAGAGCTTTTCCATTTTAATGTATTATAAAGATCGTTTCTCAAAATAAAACTGGAGGTGCCACACACACACACACACACACAGAGAGAGAGAGAGAGAGAGAGAGACGAGAGAGAGAAGAGAGAGAGAGAGAGCTCGGACCAGACCAGACCCTAGCAATTACCATTAAGAGCAACGCGTTCTCCCAATCCTCAATAGAACATTAATTTCGAAAAGACAAAATAACTGAAACGAATCTGAGAGCAGTTAGCGACCGAGGAGAGGGTTTGTTCTGTATGTCTGTAAGTCTGTTCGCTTTGCTTCTGCGAAATTTGAATCACTGGAACAAAATCTGAAGCGGAAAATGCCAAGAGCATCGTTAACTCGGATAAATGTTAATGCCGATATTGACGAGGTATTACCCCGGGGCGAATATGGCTGGATTCGAAGCCGTAAGTCAACTCCTAAACTGCCCAAATTTGCATTTGCAGAATGGTCTAGGAATATATATGGCCCTTATCTGAAGTGATAGATACGTGTTTATATATATATATAATATATATATATATATATATATATATATATATAATGACTATCATAACACATTACCGTGATTCATATACATACATCGAGCTACAAAATGTTCTTTTAATATCTAATTTAGAATCGACTAAAACAATACCCTTTCGGTTGACATATATGAAAATATATTAATTCCGATGTAGAGGGAATTACATATCAAAGGACATTTGTAGCTTGATGTGTGGTATCGTATACATATATATATATATATATATATATATATATATATATATATATATATATATATATATATCAGAACATTTAAGTCATAAAGTACGGTACTTTGGTACACGTCCCGCAAACACAAAAGAACGACTGTACTTATCTGATATGATTCAAGTGCCTTCTTATGACCCATAACCATTCTTACCAGATTCCTCTGGTCTGTCGCAAGGTTCAGGAATGACTACGCTGAACCTGTATGCCAGAGTCATCTTGAATTCGCTGGGTGGTTACCTTGCCAACAACTGTGCAGACCAAACGTTGTTATACTTCCAGTCTGCCAACCTTAGCTTCAAGTGATGGTACAACCCTCTTAATTTAATCTACTCTCCTGACAAGAGTTAAAAACAGGAGAGAGAGAGAGAGAGAGAGACTAAGACGAATGCTTCTCCCCTTCTCAATAAAAGAATAAGTTATGGGGCTTTCCACTGCTCCCTATATATATATATTCCCTGTCTCGACACATTTACCCATTTGACATGCGAGGGAGTCGTGGACCGCTCGTCGGAATAAATGTTATAGAATCTATCTCTCTCTATCTGCAGTATCTCTTTCTCTCGATAATAAATTCAACGCCTGATATGAGTTTCTGGGATGGATGGCTATGGCTTTGTTTTTACCCCCTGGGAATAAGAAAGAGAGAGAGAGAGGAGAGACTGTGTTTTTGTGGCACCTATATCCAATATCTGTAGTTTGACTTTCTGGTGAGAGAGAGAGAGAGAGAGAGAGAGAGAGAGAGAGAGAGAGAGTATATACATCACCTATTTTTTGCACTGTTACAGAGATATATAGATATATATATATATATATATATATATATATATATATATATATATATATATATATATATATACACCTATTTTTTGCACCGTTAGAGAGAGAGAGAGAGAGAGAGGGGAGAGAGAGAGAGAGAGAGAGAGAGAACGACCCATCACCAAGAGGAGAAGGACCCGTGACCAACACACGGAGCATTTTCAGCTAAGCCCCAAATCTCGGAAAAGGTCCTCCCAGTGACCCTTTGAAGTCCACCAAAGTCTCATTGTGGTGGCCATAATCTTTAACAAACGGCCCGGAAGTCTTACGTTCCCCTTAACGGCAAGACTGTGGAAGACTCTCTTTGACAGTCTTGTCTTATACTGGCCCTGATGGTTGCAAGTTGTGCAGAGAGGCTATAATGCAACTTCGGCTCTAATGCAACTTTTAAGTTGCATAAATGTTAATGCTCTCGTATAAATATATAGATATCTGCATCAGTTTTTATATTTCAACTTACCCCTACCTACCCCGCCCCGCCCGGGGCGGACAAACAGGTTTGTAGGAGGAGGATGGACGTCTCCCCTACCCTACCATTCCCTTACCTACCCCACCCCCACCCCAGGGTGGACAAACAGGTTTGCAGGAGGTTGGATGTCTCCCCCTACTCTACCATTCCCCTACCTACCCCACCCCGGGGTGGACAAACAGGTTTGCAGGAGGAGGGTGGACGTCTCCCCTACCCTCCCGATCCCCCTTCTTACCCCCGCCCCCACTCGGACGGACAAACAGATTTGCAAGAGGAGGGTTTGCGTCTCCCCTCCCCTTAGAGACTGTGTCTGATGACATTATAAAATTGTGAAAAAAACTATGAAACAATATATAAAAGTATGAACAAATATATAAAATTATAAAAAATATAAACATGAAAAAACCATAAAATTATAAAAAAATATATAAAATTATGATAAAAATATAATGCGAAATTGTTAACAGCAGGTCGGTGCGATACACGGAGAAATAATTACTAAAAAGTCCACTGATTCAGTGTAAAGGCAACAACAATAATAATAATAATAATAATAATAATAATAATAATAATAATAATCACAGGGTTATATTCAAGGGGGCGACATGTAGAATTTTATGATGTTAATTAGTGTTCAGTCCCAAAACCGTAAAACGTTAAAACTACTTACGTTGAGAGGAGAGAGAGAGAGGAGAGGAGAGAGAGAGAAGAGAGAAGAGAAGAGAGAGAGAGAGAGAGAGAGCATACAATACATGCATTTTACTTTGGCAAGAATATATGTGCATGTATGTGTACGTATGCTTGTATAAGTATATATATATATATATATATATATATATATATATATATATATATATATATATAGAGAGAGAGAGAGAGAGAGAGAGAGAGAGCAAAAAGAAAATAACTTTAAAATTTATTGCCCTATCTCTCTTCCTCTCTCTCCCTCCCCGACTACTCCTATAACAGAAAACAAATATGAAAGAAATTTTCGTTATAAAATAACCCCACCTCTCTCTCTCTCTCTCTCTCTCTCTCTCTCTCTCCCTATAGATAAAGAGTGAACATAGCGGTGTCAATATCCATTTATCTCCGAAGCGTATATCAAGCGTTAAATTTATCATCGGTCGAGAGAGAGAGAGAGAGAGAGAGAGAGAGAGGGGAATTCTCCCGTTTATTTCTCATCTAAATGGACGAGATACGACTTCCTTGCACGTCAGATGGGAAACGGATAGAGACGGGGAATATACAACGACAGCTGTGGAAAGCCGGTCACTTTTAGTCCTTAATGAATATGATGGACGTTCAATTTGCAGATTTATGGCTACTGCCCGTGTGCCCTATAATCCGGACAGGAATTTCGCTTTCAGTGACTTCAGACGGCTGTAAATTTAGAATTCCTCAGCTGCCAACGCAACACGGGTGTGAGAGAGATCGATGGCCGTTAAGGTGAAAAGCCGACACTTATGACAATGCGACAAAATCATTCTAATTTGTGATTTTCGTATTTTCTTCTTCACACTGAAAGTATTCGATGTCAGAGACCTTGATTCAAGAGATGGGTGCACGCGAAATATGTCAAGTTACCATTATTTCAGAGGTAAAAATGCTCATTCTAACCAGATGTGCCCAAAAATGTTGGATGTTTCATAAACATACAACCGCTAAATTATATATGCAAGTTACCTCTGCGTTTCATAATATTTTATAGTCATATTTCTGGCGCTTAACGGTGGACTACACGTAACCAAATTCTACCGTTTGATATGAGATTGCCTCAAGTCAGGCCGTAGCTTTTTGTGGGTCGATTATACCGGCACAAATTCCGAGCATTTACGTCGTGAAATATAGTCAACACCATCCGTTTTGCGACGCCAAATGGCTGCAATTTAGGCGTGAAGTTACGGCTCCAAATACCAAAGTTGGTATCGAAATTCTTTATATCGAGTTTTGCTAATATTTATGCGAGCTGGTGATTGCGGCTGGTGGAATTATACGTTATTCTGGCAAAAACATGCGTGCCACGTTCTCGCTGAAATATATTCAGCGAAGTTTTTTTTTTTATTTATGATTATAAGCTTTGATATTAATCCAGGGCGCAATGCAGTTCTCGGCGAGTTTTTTTTCTGGTGTTTGTTATGTCTATGAGGGTATAAACATACTTTATTTTTTTCATATATTTTTGTTTTTGGTTTTATACGTTATGCTTTCGTTTTTAACAAGACAATTCTTTCCTGTGAAGGTTGGCTTTCAAGCTAGATGTCCTTTCATAATAATAATAATAATAATAATAATAATAATAATAATAATGATAATAATAATAATAATAATAATAATAATAATAATAATAATAATAATAATAATAATAATATAGACAATCAAAAGCCACAGTAGTGTTAAAATATATTATTGTACAATGCTAAAAAATACAAGGAGAGACTTGTATTTTTTAGCATTTTACAATAATATATTTTAACACTACTCTGGCTTTTGAGTGTCAATATTATAGCCTCGTTACGGAGGTTCCTTAGTTCAATAATAATAATAATAATAATAATAATAATAATAATAATAATAATAATAATAATAATAATAATAATAATAATAATAATAATAGTACTGTAACTGTTAAATGCAGGAACCAATTTACAAGTTTCACAATTTTTGAAAGCATAAGTAACTAGGAACAAAGTTGCCTTAAACCAATGAAAAATGTTGAAAAAAAAAAATAAATATTCTCAAGTGTGTGGCCGTCACCTGAAAAGGCCAATAGTGGAACTCTTCAAAACATCAGCTGATAGTGTCCCAAAATGAAGCTACCCTTTTTGTTAGGCATTTCCAAGGTGGCTTGTGTTACACTGTGCTCATTTCCTGTTTACAATTGCGAGTAGTAATTTGGTTAACAGTCAAGGAAAACAGATTCCTATAGTTCATGTTACTGACACCTTTGAGTATCTCACGTCTTTGTACAAAACTACAAATTTCAGTTAACATTCGTTAGCATTACTTTTGCTACTATTTCATAACAAGATATTTGAGTACCCTATCTTTCCCCTGTTTTGTGATCTTTAGGATTCTCTAAAGATTACAAATTGTGTGGTAGCTTCAAGAATAGACCTTTCTACTCTAATTTACGTCTGAACTTGTGAATTGTACGAAAGTTCCTAACTTCGCTTCCCTTATGGTGAATGTATTCTAGCATAGCCTGTGCTTTCTCTGCTTCCTCTACGCATTAATACCTTGCTTAGAAAGTTCCTTGGTGTGAAAGTTCCTTGGTATGAAAGTTCCTTGCTATGAAAGTTCCTTGCTTAGAAAGTTCCTTGCTATGAAAGTTCCTTGCTTAGAAAGTTCCTTGCTATGAAAAGTTCCGCTTAGAAAGTTCCTTGCCTTCGAAAAGTCCTTGTGAAAGTTCCTTGCTTAGAAAGTTCCTTGCTATGAAAGTTCCTTGCTTAGAAATTTCTTTGCTATGAAAGTTCCTTGCTTAGAAAGTTCCTTGCTATGAAAGTTCCTTGCTTAGAAAGTTCCTTGCTATGAAAGTTCCTTGCTTAGAAAGTTCCTTGCTATGAAAGTTCCTTGCTTAGAAAGTTCCTTGGTGTGAAAGTTCCTTGCTTAGAAAGTTCCTTGCTATGAAAGTTCCTTGCTTAGAAATTTCCTTGCTATGAAAGTTCCTTGCTTAGAAAGTTCCTTGTTGTGAAGTTCCCTGCTAGAAAGTTCCTTGGTGTAAAGTTCCTTGCTTAGAAAGTTCCTTGTGTGATTTCTTGCTTAGAAAGTTCCTTGCTGAAAGTTCCTTGCTTAGAAAGTTTCTTGCTATGAAAGTTCCTTGCTTAGAAAGTTCCTTGGTGTGAAAGTTCCTTGCTTAGAAAGTTCCTTGCTATGAAAGTTCCTTGCTTAGAAAGTTTCTTTGCTATGAAAGTTCCTTGCTTAGAAAGTTCCTTGGTGTGAAAGTTCCTTGCTTAGAAAGCCTTGCTTATGAAAGTTCCTTTGCCTTAGAAATTTCCTTGCATGAAAGTTCCTGTTAGAAAAGTTCCTTTTGGTTGAGAAAAGTTCCTTGCTTAGAAAGTTCCTTGCTTTGAAAGTTCCTTGCTTAGAAAGTTCCTTGGTGTGAAAGTTCCTTGCTTAAGAAAAGTTCCTTTGCTATGAAAGTTCCTTGCTTAGAGAAATTCCTTTGCCTATGAAAGTTCCTTGCTTAGAAATTCCCTTGTGTGAAAGTTCCTTGGCTTTAGAAAGTTCCTTGCTAAATTTTTGAAAGTTCCTTGCTTAGATAAAAGTTCCTTGGTTGTGAAAGTTTCCTTGCTTAGAAATTTTTTGCTTATGAAAGTTCCTTGGCTTAGAAATTCCTGCTAAAATAAAAATTCCTTGCTTAGAAAGTTCCTTGCTTTAATGAAAAGTTCCATTGCTTTAGAGAAAGTTTCCTTTGCTATGAAAGTTCCTTGCTTGAGAAATGTTCCTTGGTGTGAAAGTCCTTGCTTAGAAGTTTCCTTGGTGTGAAAGTTCGCCTTGCTTCAGAAAGCTTCCTTGCTTTAGAAAGTTCCTTGCTTAAGAAAGCTTCCTGGTTGGTGTGAAAGTTCCTTGCTTAGAAACTTTACCTTTGCTATGAAAGTTCCTTGCTTATGAAAATTTCCTTGGTCCTTGAGAAGTTCGTTATTAGAAAGTTCCCTTGCTTATGAAAGTGTCCTTGCCCCTTAAGAAATTTTTGCTATGAAAGTTTCCTTGCTTAGAAAGTTCCTTGCTATGAAAAGGTTCCTTGCCTTAGAAAGTTCCTTGTTAGAAAGTTACCCTTGCTTAGAAAGTTCCTTGCTAATCAAAGTTACCTTGCTTAGAAAGTTTTCCTTGGTGTTGAAAAGTTCCCTTGCTTAGAAATTTCCTTGCGATGGAAAGTCCTTGCCTTAGAAATTTCCTGGCTATGAAAGTTCCTTGCAGAACAGTCCTTGGTAGTGACAGTTTCCTTGCTTATGAAAGGTTCCTTGGTGTTGAAAGTTCCTGTTAGAAAGTTCCCTTGGTGTGAAAGGTTCCTTTGCTTAGGAAAAGTTCCTTGCTAATGAAAATTTCCTTGCTGTTAGGAAATTTCTTTGCTATGAAAGTTCCTTGCTTAGAAAAGTTCCTTGGTGTTGGGAAAGTTCCTTTGCTTAGAAACTTTCCTTTGGCTATGAAAAGTCTTTCCTTGCTTAGAAAGTTCCTTGCTATGAAAGTTTCCTTGCTTAAGAAATTGCTTGCCTATTGAAAGGTTCCTTGCTTAGGAAAGTTGCCTTGGCTATGAAAGTTCCTTTGCTTAGAAAAGTTCCTTGCTATGAAAGTTCCTTGCTTTAGAAAAGTTCCTTGCCTAGAAAGTTCCCGTTGCTTAGAAAGTTTCCTTGCTTAATGAAAGTTTCCTTGCTTAGAAAGTTCTTGAGTGTGAAAGTTCCTTGCTTAGAAATGTTCCTTGGTGTGAAGTTTCCCTTGCTTAGAAAGTTCCCTTGCTTATTGAAAAAGTTTCCTTCGCCTTAGAAAGTTCCTTGGTGTGAAAGTTCCTTGCTTAGAAAGTTCCTTGGTGTGAAAGTTCCTTGCTTAGAAAGTTCCTTGGTGTGAAAGTTCCTTGCTTAGAAATTTCTTTGCTATGAAAGTTCCCTTGCTATAGGAAAGTTCCTTTGCATTGAAAAGTTCCTTGCTGTAGAAAGTTCCTTGGTGTTGAAAGATTCCTTGGTATGAAAGTTCCTTGCTTTAGAAAGTTCCTTGCTTATGAAAACGTTTCCTTTGCTTAGAAAGTTCCTTGGTGGAAAGTTCCTTGCTTAGAAATCCGTGTGTGAAAGTTCCTTGCCTTAGCAAAGTTCCTTGCTATGAAAAGTTCCATTGCTTAGAAGTTCACTTGCTATGATAAGTTCCTTGCTTAGAAAGTTCCTTGCTATTGAAAAGTTCCTTGCCTTAGAAATTTTTTGCTTATGAAAGTTCCTTGGTATGAAAGTTCCTTGCTTAGAAAGTTCCTTGCTATGAAAGTTCCTTGCTTAGAAAGTTCCTTGCCTTAGAAATTTCTTTGCATGAGGAAGATTCCTTGGCTTATGAAAAGTTCCTTGCGTTAGATAAAGTTCTTGCTATGGAAAGTTTTCCTTGCTTGAGAAAGTTTCCTTGCTATGAAAGTTCCTTGCTTAGAAAGTTCCTTGCTATGAAAGTTCCTTGCTTAGAAAGTTCCTTGGTGTGAAAGTTCCTTGCTTAGAAAGTTCCTTGCTATGAAAGTTCCTTGCTTAGAAAGTTCCTTGCTATGAAAGTTCCTTGCTTAGAAAGTTCCTTCTTGAAAGTTTCCTTGCTACGAAAGTTCCTTGCTTTAGAAAGTTTCCTTGGCTATGAAATTCCTTGCTTAGAATCCTTGGCCTATGAAAGTTCCTTGCTTAGAAAGTTCCTTTGCCTATGAAAGTTTCCTTTGCTTTAGAAATTTCCTTGCCTATGAAAGTTCCTTGTTAGAAATTTCCTTTGCTATGAAAGGTCCTTGCCTATGAAAGTTCCTTGCTTTCGAACGTTCCTTGCTATGAAGTTCCTGGCTTAGAAAGTTCTTGACTATGAAAGTTCCTTGCCTTAGAAAGTTCCTGCTATGAAAAGGTCTTGCTTAGAAGTTCATTGTGTGAAAGTCCTTGCTTAGGAAAAAGTCCTTGCTATGAAGTCCTTGCTTAGGAAAGTTCCTTGATATGAAAGTTCCTTGCTTAGAAATTTCCTTGCTATGAAAGTTCCTTGCTTAGAAAGTTCCTTGGTGTGAAAGTTCCTTGCTTAGAAAGTTCCTTGCTTAGAAAGTTCCTTGGTGTGAAAGGTTCCTTGCTTAGAAAGTTCTACGTTATTGGTCATAACAATTTTTATACCTTCACATGAATGCGAACGTTTTTCATCTCCAATTAGGTCGAATGTCATACCTAGCCAAACGCAAAGTGCAGTGACCTATGAGGTCATTCAGCGCTGAAAATAATGGTGA
Organism: Macrobrachium nipponense; assembly: GCF_015104395.2. Classification (NCBI taxonomy): domain Eukaryota; kingdom Metazoa; phylum Arthropoda; class Malacostraca; order Decapoda; family Palaemonidae; genus Macrobrachium; species Macrobrachium nipponense. Next base: position 32,049,061 of record NC_087214.1, on the reverse strand, counting down.
AATACTTATGAGAGGACGTGGAAAGTAAGATGGAGGAAAGAGAATATGATCGGAGGTACAGTAAAAGGAATGAAAGGGGTTGTTGCAGCTATGGGCAGAAGATATGTTACAATGAATGTCGTGTAATGCCTACAGTACACCGCATGAGGTGCTCGGACGGTACTACCCACCTACGAGGGTCTTGCTGTTTATAACTTAAGTTCGTGACTGCAATTATCTATGTTTAATGGCATCTCATGTCAATATTTTTGCTAAGCTTTTATGATATAAAAACTTGTAATATGTAAGCAAATTTTTTTTAAATATATATAAGAAATTTGTAAAAAATATATATATAAGAAGAGTTTTTTAAAGCTATAAATAAGAATTTTTTTAAATATATATAAAAGTTTTTTTAACATATATAAGAAAACTTTCTTTTAAAAATATATATAAGAAAATCTTTTTTATATTTACAATAAGTAATTTTTTTGAATTTTTTTTTAAATATAATACATTTTTTTAAATATAAGAAATTAAAAAAAAAAAAAATATATATATATATATATAAGGGGAAGAAAAATGATTTTTTACATATACGAATTTTTTTTTTAAACATATATCAATTAATCTCTAACAATTCTTTTGTGTTTTTTCTCAGCAGGTATACACGTTCCAACCATGAATCATGCATCGAGATGAGACCAAATTGAAAATGACATCAAAAGGTGTGCATGAACACAGAGATATTTACCAAGTCTGAAGTGCGACAGAAACGCGTGCAAATGTTTCAACAGAACTTATATGTATTCCTGGAAAACATCAAGTGACGTTACATGACTTTAGTCACAATTTTACCTCACGTTACGTAACACCAAGATTAAAAGAGGCAGAAAGGATTTTGTTATTTGAAAAGTGACGATTTAGAACTCAAATAAACATCATACGAACACGTGAATCCACACATATCATAAAACTGTCTATACTTAAGTTTTTTGTACGTCGTGGGAACGTAGAGGAAATCAGAGGAACTTCAGAATTCCCGATCGATTCACAACACTCGAAGAAAGGCGCAACTCGAGGAAGAGATAAGGTCAAAATGTGGGCCAACTTTTCATCTCTTTAATCTCCAAGAGATCCTGAGAGACAGAGAGAGAGATAATATTTCGACCATGAACTAACACAAACCACAAACAACGCCACGGGTAAGTACAACTTACAAAATAGTTACTCAAATGTTGTAGAATGTTGTAGATTAGGTCATAATCCCTTTTATTTGAATAATATAAATTCATATATATATATATATATATATATATATATATATATATATATATATATATATATATATGCAGAAAGAGAGAGAGAGAGAGAGAGAGAGAGAGACGAGAGAGAGAGAGAGAGAGAGAGAGAGAGAGAGAGACAGTTCAATTCGTAACCAAAACTCCATTATACAATCGTAGCCCGAACAACATTCATGACAAAATGATTTGAAATCGCATCAGCCTACAGGGAATAATTAGCAGCATCAATTTTGCGACCTATGTTAATTAAGTTGCGGGCTCAGTCACTGAATGAGGCTGCTCTGCGCATGCGCGATCTACATTTGTATTTGTCTGCATGTATCTGTCTCTCTGTTCATTCATCTAGTTATCTATCCGTCTACCTCTGACTGCACTTACTAAATTATTAAAATACAGTTGTTTCGCTTTCTGTAAGTGAGGCCGAGTCGGTAACGTCACTGAAATCTTGATTTCTCCTCTGTCCGCTGGTTCGAATCCTAGAGATTATTACCAACTAAAACATTCCCCTTCGGTCAACATATATGACAATATATTCATTCCGAGGTAGAGCGAATTGGACATTAAAGGACATTTGTAGCTTAATGCATGTGTATGAATCACGGTGATGTGATAAAAAATTCATATATATTTATAGAAATATACATATACATATATATAATATATATATATATATATATATATATATATATATATATATATTTATGTATGTATGTATGTATGTTACAGGGATATGTGAAATCAAGGATTTCCCCGACTGCCTGGGAAATATGTGAAATGACCAATTCGCTTAGGATCATTTGAACCCCGAGGGCTAGTACTAAACACGGTGAAACAGTGATTCATCTACACTGTTTCGTCGTGTTTAGTACTAGCCCCTGGGGAGCCAAATGCATTTCGTCGTGTTTAGCACTACCCCCTGGGGGATCAAATGTCCTTAAGTGCATCTGATCCCCTAGGAGCTAGTACTAAACATGAAGAAACACATTTACCCCCAAGGGACTAGTCCTAAACACGGCGAAACAGTGTAGACGAATCACTGTTTCACCGTGTTTAGTACTAGCCCTCTGGGATCAAATGTTCTTTAACTGATCTTGGCAACATCGAGATACAATTTCCTGCTGAAGTCTAATGAAACACGACCAATTTAAGCGTATGCCGAATTCTGAGGATTAATTATTTCACGAGACTTGCTTTTCGCCATTAAGGATTAGGTTTGAAATCAAAATTAAAATAGAATTAAAGTTAACAAGGAAGCTGAAATATATTATTATTATTATTATTATTATTATTATTATTATTATTATTATTATTATTATTATTATTATTATTGTAATAGCCACAATACACTCTTAACTTCTCGAATTATTTGCTCTTTTTTGGTTATGATTGTCACTACAAAGCCTAGGGATCCAACTTCAATGAAATAAGAAGATATCATGATGACCAGTAGGGTCAGGTCGGCAAGGTGACCTCGTCTTGATTGAGGTATCGCGGGTTCATTTCCCGCAAACTGGACATCATGATTTCTTCACATTTCTTTGAAATTGGAGCTCAAGGCTTTGTAGTGACAAGCATATCCAAAAAAGAGCAAAGAAAGTGAGATGTTAAGAGGGTATTGTGGCTATCACAATTACATATGTATCTGGTTAAAATGACCAGTAGATTCTACATTACTCTTAGTATCATTACTATTGCTATGATGATATAGTTTATCTGTAAAATTGAAATATATACAGCGATCTTGACCCTGTATTTGATAATGACCTTTATAGGCGCTCTACTAGCCTGTTTAAGTAGTACTGAAAAAGCTGCTATTCGAAAAGTATGCTTGAGAGAGGGTCTGCTTCCTAAGTATCATTATTATTATTATTTTAACACATCTACGGCGTGGAAACGCTAGTTTTAGTTCAATAGTGACATACTGGAACTGCAATGGTATATGATTTGGATACCAACAAATCACAAGGCACACATGATGGGTAATATTTAAATAAACAAAAATATAAATATAAATAAGATTAATAATTTTGACATCACTATTAAAAAAGAAACCAATGAACTAGAGACAGCC
>NC_087214.1:32033207-32040707 GCF_015104395.2 Macrobrachium nipponense | reverse complement strand
GAGAGAGAGAGAGAGAGAGCCATTAGCGTTGTTCCACTAATGAAATACATTCCTGGAAATAATGAACGCGGAGACAATTACATTCGTACCTTCAAAAAGAATGCGGGGGACGTCAGGAACCATTTTTTTATCTAATTTTTTTGGGGGGTGGGGGGGGGAGATAAGTCTAAATCATGGAAGTTTTATAATCGTTGTTTTATTGGCTTTTTTTCCTTCATAGGAAAGGCCATCAAGAAATTGGTTTTTACATCGGTTTTGTGTGGTTTTTATATATCATGTTATAAGCTTATGTTTTGTTTTTAACTGTAGGCAATTTTTGTCTGTTTTGGGGATAAACATGTTATTCTATTGGTTTGGTTTTCGTAGAGAAAGAAAGTCATCTCTCTCTCTCTCTCTCTCTCTCTCTCTCTCTCGCTTGTAAATAATCTACAATTGAAGCAAATTCTAACACACCTCTCTCTCATTCTCTCGTTAACATTCCACATTTCACGCAAATTGGACCCCCCCCCCCCCACCTCTCTCTCTCTCTCTCTCTCTCTCTCTCTCTCTCTCTCTCTCTCTCATTAAGCACCTACATTTCACCGAGCTCGTCGTACAAATGGTCCTCGTAAGCCGTGGAAGCGAAGTGCCCTCTAAAAGTTTATCAATAATTCGTAGGAACGAATACCGCCGCCTTTACTCCAACTCCAGACATAATTCCTTTAATTTCTTGGCGGCACTTCTTCGGTTAAGTTTAGACCTCGCCAGAAAATTAAATAGTTCCTCCCCAAAATGTAATTGCAGACAATGGCAGACGTCATTTTTCACAGAGCGGCAATTTCTAAATGGAAGGCATAAAGAAAAATATGTTGTATTTATTGCCAGGGAGCTGGGAGTTGTGGGGATGGGGGTTTGAGTTTGGGCCCGGGGGTAGGAGTGGAGGTTGGTACTATTACAATTTTTTAATCAATAATTATTTATGCACTCGCCTCAGGTTCGGCTGAGTGAGAGTTTTACGTTAACAAAAATATTCGCATATTAAATTCCTACATATTCCAGAACTATTTATAGTAAGTACTGTTATAACACACACACACACACAATTCAGTGTCTGTCGTTTACTTCTATACCAGACAACTGTCCGATTCCTATAAGGGATATTTGTGATTAGAAAAAGTCAAGCTATGTGACAAAAATTCACATTATATATATACAGTATATAGACATACATACATACATACATATATATTATATATACACATATACATATAATATATATATATATATGTATATATATATAATATACAATATTATATACTATATATATTATATATGTATGGTATATATGATACCATATTATATTATATATATATATATATATATATATATATATATAATATATATATATATTTATGAGATTTTTATTACACCGTGATTGATATACAATCACTAGGCTACAAATACCATTTGATATCCAATCCAGGCTACTTCTGGGATCATCACCAAAGGTGAATTTTTCATCTCTGAAAAAGCTCCCCTTCGGATATATTACCGAAGTAGCTTGAATTGGATTTTTAACGCCATTTATAGTTTACTTTATATATATATATATATATTATATATATATATATATATATATATATATATATATATATACATATATATATATGACTGGTAAAAATGTTATGTTACAACAGAATTCCATCTAATAAAAGGAGCCCATAAAAAAAAAACACCAAAATATAGACAGAAAAGTACTATATTTCAGAGACTGCTGTCTCTCTCTTCAGTATATGAAGAGGGAGACAGCAGTCTCTGAAATATAATACTTTTCCCTCTATATTTTGGTGTTTTATGGGCTCCTTTTATTAGATGGAATTCTGTTGTAACATAACATTTTTACCAGAATATATATATATATATATATATATATATATATATTATATATATATATATATATATATATATATATATATATAAAACCCCATTCGTATGTATACACTGGGTAAATGTTTTTTTTTTAACTGGAGAAACAACACCCTATAACCTGCAACATCTGTTATTATATATGGAACTTTTAACTCCGAAGGTCCAGTTAACACGCAAAAGTATGAAAGAGGCAATAACATTCTCTCGGCCATTTACTTGGGGCCACACTCCGCCTTGTGAAACCTATTTAGGGAATAATAACAATAAATAATTATTCATATCATAATAATGAAGGCAACAATAGCCTACAAGCGGTAGCACCATCTTCTTTCCCCGTAGGGTAAATTATAATATTATCATCTTCTTGTAAGAAACCCATTGCCCTTTTAGGGAAATCAGTTTTGGGAATAATAATAATAATAATAATAATAATAATAATAATAATAATAATAATAATAATAATAATAATAATAATTGAAAAAGAAACCCACAAATTCAATTTGTAACTTGTTTACTTCTAAGTATTTACATTAAGTTTTACTCCACACTCGAGTACTTTCAGGCCCTTCTGTGGCCCATTCTCAAGAGATGTTTGGGATGTTAGCCTGGGTCAAGGCTAGCAGTCTTCTGGAACTTCTTCTCGTTGTGCTGTCATTTATGTGATGGCTGTTCTGGTTTTCTTGAGAGTTGCCAATCCCCTCTTGTCGCTCTGATATCCTGAGCTGATGGTCAATGGGATTCACCCTTGTGGTAAGGGTGTGGTCACCGAAAGTCTGTTGGGCAGGAAACCTAATCTCCAGGTCAGCAGGGTCAATCTTAGCTTCTTTTAATATCAAAGCTCGGCTTATGGGATCTTCTGAGGTAAAACCTTTGTTTCCTTCAATTACTTTGATCTCTCTGATAAGCGCACCTTCTACTACCCTCCTGTGACTAATTTTGTTGCTTTTGTATATAAGCCTACTGTTTTTGAAATCCATCCTATGGTCATTTTCCAACAGTGTCTAGCTATAGCACTCCCGCCTGAGAGTTTAAGCTGTACTGCCCTTCTATGTTCTTGGACTCTAGTGCCTTATTCCCCTACCTGATTCCCCCACATATCTGTCTCCACAATTGTTGCAATTGATTATGTATACCCCCGCTACATCATCTGTATTACTGTCTTCTCCTTCCAATTTATTTTTACATACTTTGTTTTTAAGGTATTATCAAATGTATATACAAATTTATCTTGACTTTCTTTCATTTTTGAAGTGATTTGTTTTATTTTAGGCATAAAAGGGAGGGCAACCATTTTCTTGTTTTCTTTATTCCATGTACTCTCTACATTTGCTCTGTAAATATTTTTTCTAGCTTTGTTGAGTGCCCTTTTTCTGAACCATTCCGGGTATGCTAATGCATCGATGCTTTTATCGATGTAATTTATTTCTTGCTCTATCTTGCAAGGGTCACACGTTCTCATTGCCTAAGAAATAAACCTGTTAGAACCCCTATTTTTATATCATGACTATGAAAAGAGAAGAAATGAATATATGAGTTTGTATGTGTGGGCTTTCTATATGTGCTGAATTCATATCCTGTTTCTTTTCTTTCTATGAGTATGTCTAAAAAGGGAGTTATTATTGTTACTTTTCTCTAAAGTGAACTGGATATTGTTATCAAACTTATTGAGCTCATCTAGAAAAGTTTCTATTTTATTTCCATCCCCTTGCAGAATAGCAAAAATATCATCCACGTATCTCCACCATCCTTGCAGTTTTAAGTTAGGGACATTCACATTAGGAACTAGATTAGTTTCGAAATATTCCATATAAGATGTTAGCGAGTATAGGTGATAATGAGGACCCCATAGCTACTCCATATTTTTGTTTGTAAACATGTCCCTCAAACGTGAAATAAGTATCACTGACACACAATTTGATCAACTCAAGGAAGACGCCTATTTCGATGTTTGGATTGAAAATACCCTCATTATGTTTAGTCTGTAGGAATTCTAATACTTTATCTAAGGGGACATTGGTGAATAATGCTACTACATCAAAACTAACCATGTGTCCCTTTATATTCTTTTTCTTAACTTTGTCTATGAAATCTACTGAATGTTTAATATGGGATTCTGAAAATATACCTAAGTATATTCCTAGTTCTCCAGCTAACCCTATTGTTTCTAGTAGGAAATCTCCTAACAAAAACTTAGCTGTGTGGTTAGCTGGAGAACTAGGAATATACTTAGGGTCTTCTTCAATAATAATAATAATAATAATAATAATAATAATAATAATAATAATAATAATAATAATAATAATAATAATAATAATAATAATAATAATTTAAGTCTTATTGAAAGAGGGTCTCCTTCCAATAAATAATAATAATACAATATATGACTGCTATAATAATAATGATATTCTGCCATTTACTCAAGAGAATTTGTTTAAAAGAGTCTTCTTCCAAAATAGTAATAATAATAATATATGAATTCTATAATAATAATAATAATAATAATAATAATAATAATAATAATAATAATAATAATAATAATAATAATAATAATAATAATATAAAATGGAAAAGTAAATCCACAATAATACGTCAGATTGACAAGGAGGAACGTGCAGGTCTTCGAAAGCTTTCTGCTTTATATTTTAAATAACAAGATCAGACATATTATTGTGGATTTACTTTTCCATTTTATTTTATTAACTCATGTGATTATAAGGTTTCTTTGAATAATAATAACAATAATAGCCTACAGGTAGTGGCACCGTCTTCTCTTCCTATATGTTAGATAATAATAATGGTACCTTCTTCTTCTTCTTCTTGAGAGAGAGCCGTTGGCTTTAAAACCCAACACTTGGAAGCGTAATCCTTGTGAGTGTCCTGTCACAGCTCAGTCTTTGTTCTTAAAGTCGCCCTCATGCCACTAATCTCTCTCTCTCTCTCTCTCTCTCTCTCTCTCTCTCTCTCTCTCTCTCTCTCTCTCTCATTGTCATTACGCAAGGCAATATGAGGAGAAAGCTCTTTGTCTTCGGAATTCTCTTGCAAGGATTATTACGTGAGTTTACATAGGACGAGAGTGTCGCCTACGAGCGCGATACATTTTTTTTGTTAAAGTTTATGTTCGCTGATATATTTAATAATGAATTCCCCTTTACACTGGGAATGTGGGAATCGTGATTATTGCACTCGCCGAATTACAAATCATAATTCCCCCTTGGGTGTAAGTTATTCCCTGGGTTACGGAAATTCGAAATTAACTGATTAAATTTCACTAAAGGTAAACTTTTTTATAGATAGATTTTTGGCATTATGCCAAACACTGGGGGAACTAAGGCCATTCAGCGCTATGAAACAATTGTTAGGAAAGGGTGGACAGTAAGATGGAAGAAAGAGAATATGAACAGAGGTACAGTAAAAGGAATGAAAGTAGAAGCAGCTATGGGGTCGAAGGGACGCTGCAAAGAACCTTAAGTAAGTTTCTACTACTTTCCAGCAAAGCATTTTGGATGCGAGTGCTACCCAACTGTTAATCTTCTACCGTGGCTGCCACCCGCCACAGTCGAATATCTACCAGGTACTATTTCATTGCATCGGCTACCAACGGCCTAATCGCTCCACCTCAATCGGATATTAAACATGGAGAGTCACACTTTGATACAACTCCAAATATATATACATGTATATATATACATATGTATATATACAAAGAGAGAGAGAGAGAGAGAGAGAGAGAGAGAGAGAGAGAGAGAGAGAGAGAGAAATTCGCAGTACAGTCCAATTAAATACTTTATGGGTGACCGCCAGTAAGTCTCATAATCTACTGGCATTTACTCTCTCTCGAGAGAGATTATCATTGAAAAATAAGAGATGAATGAAACACTTTGCTATAGGCCTTTAGAGCCTGGTAGGTGCGGCAACGAGTCACAATGAGGCCAGTGTAGCCTGCGACGAAGTGAATGAGCCCTTGAATATGGAAACAAATAACTTCAAGGTTGAGACTTCTGGAGACTTCATACTACCGTATATGCATATTTCTGATATATATATTCTTATATTTCTTTATCTTTAGGATATGGAGTCGTGTTCCCAGGTTGAGAGTCAACATCCTCGAAGGATATGGGATGATGTCGAAGGATTTTTTGTTGCAGGGAACAGGATATCAAAAGGCAGATCCATATAGGTACAATATTATGAGTTTTTCTAGGCAGATTTCAATATGGTCGGAAAAAAAAACCACCTGACAAGATTTTACAACAAAATATATAGCGGATTGTGACAATAATTCATTGACGGCAGTTGTATGAAGTTTTTTTGTAAATGTTTCTCTCTCTCTCTCTCTCTCTCTCTCTCTCTCCTCTCTCTCTCACTACCATCTAACATTCTATCAAATACCAGACATCTGTTTGCCCTGGAAAACATCTGGTATATCAATCAACTTGGGAGATTTGATTAATGTATATATATATATATATATATATATATATATATATATATACTATATATATATATATATATATATATATATATATACATATATATATATATATATATATATATATATATATATATGAATTACTTGATCACAAAGTATATAAAACGTGATGCTATGTATAAACAAAGGTTTTTGCCACGAAGGAAAAAATGAAAAAGTCGAGATAGCCGAGTACTTCGGTCCTGTTCAGACCCCAAGACCGAAAGTACTCGGCTATCTCGCTTTTTCATTTTTTCCTTCGTGGCAAAAACCTTTATATAATATATATATATATATATATATATATATATATATATATATATATATATATATACATACATCATACATACACATACACACACACACCACACACACACACACACACACATATATATATATATATATATATATATATATATATATATATATATATATATATATATATATATAACATCCACGAAAATCCCATTAGCACGTAACAACCTTCCTCCTTTCATCACAAGATAACTTACCAAAATTCCATTAGGAAAAAAAGAACCCGAAAACGCTGAAGGCCTTCCCCACCGGAAGCGCAAATTACCGAAGGTGCAAACCTCCCCCCTCCCCACCCCCCCAAAACCCCCCCCGAAAATGACCTGGGCGGTTCATTAAGGCCACTGAAACTCAAACTATCTTTCGGTGGTCTCGGTCTAATTATGTATGAGACGCGGCACATGACACTTTAACCACGACACGGGGGTGTCATGTATGGCCTATATCGTTGGCAGACGCACGATTATGGCTAACTTTAACTTTAAATAAGATAGAAGTACCGATGCTAGAGGGCTGCAATGTGATATGTTTGAAGAGTGGAGGGTGGATGAGCAACATACCAATTCGCAGCTCTCTAGCCTCAGCAGTTTTCAAGATGTGAGGGCGGACAGAAAAAGTGCGGACAGGAAATATTACGGACGGACAGAAAAATGCGAACAAAAAATTGCTGACGGACAGAAAATTGACGACAGAAAATATTGCGGACAGAAAAAAATCGCGGACAGAAATATTGCGGACGGACAGACAAAGTCGACACAATAGTTTTCTTTTCTTTTATAGAAAACTAAAAATGGGAAACAGAATTAACATAA
>NC_087214.1:31898207-32018207 GCF_015104395.2 Macrobrachium nipponense | reverse complement strand
TATTATTATTATTATTATTATTATTATTTTTATTATTATACTATAGGGACAAGTGACTCGCACAGCAAGCTTCCAAAGATAATTAAAGGTGTTTATTTCAAGCATTCACAGAAGGTAATTATTATTATTATTATTATTATTATTATTATTATTATTATTATTATTATTATTATTATATTCAGAAGATGAACCCCATCCAAATGTAACAAGACCACCACTGGGGGCCAATGACTTGAAATTGAAGCGTCCACAGAATATGGTGTTCATTAGAAAGAAGTAACAGAAGGTGACAGGATTTTCAAAAATAAGAGATAATTATGAAGTTATTAGAAGAGAAAATATTAATTTACAAAATAATAAATAAACAGATAAAAATGTAAGCACATTATTAAACTACATGGAGAACTGTTTGAGATTTTGTTATAATTTGAGTCTGAGTTTGATAACTGGATTTCTTACTGTTGCAATAATATATAAATAAAAAGTTGCTCCCTCTATTTCGTTCAAGAATATGTAAATTTTGCATTATCTATCTAAAAAGCAATATCTGTCTGTCTGTTTGTTCACTATGCACGCCCAGACTATGAAAGCTAGGGCTGTAAAATTTTTGACATAAGACTCCTCTCCTCCCCACGAAGGTTTTAGTAGAAATCCGAAATTCGAGGGCCGTTTCTAATGGGGTCACAACCCCTCTTTTTCATACCCCGACATTTTTTTTAAACTTTCGTGGTTGACATCTATGTAGAAGTTGTTGACACTTATGTATCATGTTTCTCTGGGTACAAACAGGCTCCCCACAATATGGAGACCATAAGGCACCTCAGTGGTAAGGGGGGGGTGACCCTCCTGGGAATGGGGGTCCCTTTCGACTTACCGACCAGGGGAGAAGGGGGTCATAGCCTACATACCCCGACCATGATAGCCAGCCCCCCTTCTTTGAGAATTAGGGCCCAAAGGGTCAAAGACGGCCCTACTGTATTCAAATTTCGTACCATAAGTTAACATGAATGAATAAAAACGCATCAATATCAAATTTTTAACTATAGGCCGATTTTATCAAGGGCCGTTTAAGGGAGGCCTCGCGATGAAAATCATCCCCGATCAACCTGTCACAACATGTATGCGCCTGCCGTCGGCCGGCGGTGCATGACTAAGCCAGTCAGTGATGCAGTAGCATTGGCTGGAGAAAGATGTACGTTCAGGCCATTTAGAAGTGAATGCGCGTTTGTTAACACGTCCAAGGGACGGGTACAGCTGCTATAATAGATTCACATCAACCGTGCATCTGATGCCTAGGACATTCCCTAACGATGCTCCTGATTGGCTGTTGATAGGCCAATCACAGGGCTGGAAACGCTCAGTCTCTCGAGAGATTTCACAAGGTAGGATGTATGTTCCTCCTCACCTGAGAGATATATCTTTCAAAAGTATCCCTCAGGAACATAGTACCTACATCCTGCCTATTTGAACTCTCTCGAGAGAAAGCGTTTCCAGCCCTGTGATTGGCTTATCAACAGCCAGTCAGGAGTGTCTTAAGGGACTGCCGAGACATCAGATGCACGGTTGATGTGAATCTACTATAGTGCTTCTCATCATTCCCGGAGGTCCTCTGTTCCTCACACCGTTGGACGGTGGAAGATTCCCTGAAGATGATGTGGAATCAGAACTGCTTAATTAAGTTCAAGCGAAGATGCAACGCGTTACATTCCGGAAGCAATTCTCTCTTGTATTTTATAATTGACAAACATTTTTATCTATTTATTTGTTATTTTATTTTTACTGTTCTAATGAGTGATCTCTTATTGTTTGTTTCTTCGTTCGTATGGTCTTTTTATGTTGCATGGAACCAGTGGTTATTCAGCAACGGGACCAACGGCTTGACGTGACTTCCGAACCACGTCGAGAGTGAACTTCTATCACCAGAAACACACATCTTCACTCCTCAATTGAGTGCCCGAGAATCGAACTCGCGGCCACCTATTACCTTCTGTCGCTGCTTCCAAATGAACATCATAATATTCTTTGGAAGCTTAAATTCCAAGTCAGTGGTCCCTGTGGTGGGCTTCATCCATACGAATAGGGTTCATCTTCTGAATAATAATAATAATAATAATAATAATAATAATAATAATAATAATAATAATAATAATAATAATAATAATATATGAAGGTAGGAGACCCTCTCTCAAACATTGTTTTGTTAAAGTGGATGGCAGACTCAGTGGAATTGATTTTATATATGGTCTTTTCAATTCTTCTTATTATTCTCTTCTTATCAGGGCTGATATTTGCTAATAGCTGGCCGATGTTCATATTCTGGTTACGGAAATGTTTTCTATAAATATTAATTTATTGATATGATAACTAAAAGTGGCTTATGGTCGCCGTAGAATTTACAAATCGTAGTCCAGACTACGATTTGTAAACTCTATGGCGTCCATATGCCACTTTAGTTATATCAATAAATTAATATTTTTAGAAAAATTTAAAAGACCATATATAATATTAATTCCACTGATGCTGCCATCCCCTGATAATAATAATAATAATAATAATAATAATAATAATAATAATAATAATAATAATAATAATAATAATAATAATGGCAGAAAAGAGGACAATGGTACAATAACATTTCGCCCAAGATGAAGAATAAAAGAAAATGCAAGAAAGATTACAAGAGTAAAAATGCGTAACAAGACCATCTCCATTGCATATGTAATGAAAAGACGACCAATACACTAGTGGTAACGCCGAGTTTGATCAGTTACTGGATGGGTGACAATGAATACAGTAGGATTATTCTTGAACCTGCAAGTATTCGGATAGTCAGTGCTTGGTAACGAGAGAGAGAGAGAGAGAGAGAGAGAGAGAGAGAGAGAGAGAGAGAGATTGATGACCTAAAAGGGACGATACAGACCATACTTGAATCACGATTACATTATATATAAAAGGAGTTACAAGGATTAGGATGTATCAAAGACTTGTTGGTCCATCCGAGGAGACATCGTGTGCTCACTTATCTCTAGGAGCAGGTTTTACTCTAGATTCATTTACACATAAAAGAGAGAGAGAGAGAGAGAGAGAGAGAGAGAGAGAGAGAGAGAGAGAGAGACCTTACAGACCTTACAGTTCGTTCGGGTTGCACCAGGTCCCTCAGTGTGAGGCACCTCTAATGTCTACCAGAGAGTTGCTAGTACATCTTCCGGTATATTTTGCATCTTCCATCTTGGATGGTCTGGGATGTAGCTTAGATATTTGTCGAGCTTATTCTTAAACACATCTACGCTCACTCCTGATATATTCCTCAGATGAGGCTGGCAACGCATTGAATAAGACGCTGCATTATGCGATGCTGGTGCGTAGTGGATTAATGTCCTGTGTGCTTTCTTATTTTTCCTGGTATAGTTTTGGGCACTATTAATCTACCTCTGCTTGCTCTTTCTGATATTTTTAGTTCCATGATGTTTTCTGCTATTCCTTCTATCTGTTTCCATGCCTGAATTATCATGTAGCGTTCTCTTCTCCTTTCTAGACTATATAATTTTAAGGATTGTAGATTTCCCAGTAGTCAAGGTCCTTACCTTCTTCTATTCTAGCTGTAAAGGACCTTTGTACACTCTCTATTTGTGCAATATCCTTTTGATGGTGTGGGTACCATATAACATTGCAATATTCAAGTGGACTTCGAACATATGTTTTATATAGCATGAATCATGTGTTTCAGCTTTTCTTGTTTTGAAGTGCCCTGTAACAACATTCCCATTTTCGCTTACATTTTCCAAAAGATTGCAAATTGATCATTGCATAACATGTTCCTATTCATCATCACACCAAGGTCTTTAACTGCTTCCTTATTTGTGATTGTCTCATTATTAGGTCCCCTATATGCATATAGCTTTCCTTCTCTGTCTCCATAATTTATTGATTCAAATTTATCAGAGTTAAATACCATCCTATTTACCTGGGCCCAATCATATACTTTGCTAAGGTCTCTTTGTAGAGCGTTCCTATCTTCATCACAAGTAATTTCTCTACTTATTCTTGTGTCATCAGCACGAAACTACTCACTACCGAGAGAGAGAGAGAGAAGAGAGAGACAAGAAGAGAGAGAGAGAGAGAGAGCAGTCCCCTTCCTTCGCGTGAATATCGATTCTGAATTTTCCTCCTGGGGGTGGGGGGTTGAGGGGTGGGGGTGGGGAGAACGTTTTGTCTCCCTCAGAGCGAAGTTTCGAGGCGGAAAAGTCAAAAGTTCTCGGGCGCTGCCTAACGACCTTTTTAGGAGCAATTGGAATTTAAGCAGTTCCAGGTGTTTAGGCAGTTTCCTCCGTGATGTGCACAGCAGTTTCGGGAGGGAGGGGAAGGGGGGAGGGGAGGGGGAAGGAGAGGGGAGGGGAGGAGGGGGAGGAGGGGGAGGGGAGGGGCAGGGGAGGCTAAAGTTTGGCCCTCGAAATCCGAGAAGAAATGGTTATTATTAGGAAGTGATTTTACACGGAATGTTGTGAGTCACATTTGTAAGGTCTGGATTCTGGTCCGAGAGATTTGTTGAGAAATGGAAGGTACGAACTTGTACAAACCAAAGATTTGTTGACAGATAGAAGTACGAACCTCTACATACCAAAGCTTTGTTGATAGATAGAAGGTACGAGCTTGTAAAAACCAATGATTTGTAAGAAATGGAAGGTACGAACTTGTACATACCAAAGATTTGTTGACAGATAGAAGGTACGACCTTGTAAAAACCAAAGATTTGTTGACAAATGGAAGGTACGAGCCATCTACAGCTACGAGCCTCTACATACCAAAGCTTTGTTGATAAATAGAAGGTACGAGCTTGTAAAAACCAATGATTTGTAAGAAATGGAAGGTACGAGCCTCTACATACCAAAGCTTTGTTGATAAATAGAAGGTACGAGCTTGTAAAAACCAATGATTTGTTAGAAATGGAAGGTACGAACTGGTACATACCAAAGCTTTGTTGATAGATAGAAGGTACGAACTTGTACATACAAGATTTGTTGATAGACAGAAGGTACAAACAAAAGATTTGTAAATGAATGAAGGTACAAACTTGAAAACCATCAAAGCTCAAGGAGTTGGACAGCTAAATGACAAGACACTAAAGGATTCATACGATGATTAACCCGAAATTCGAAAAGAAAAATGATTAGTTTGAAATGATTTTACACGAAATGTAAATGATCTCACAAGAAATGTGAGTCCAATTTGTAAGCTCCTATGCTAGCCCAAAAGACTTAATCTAATATATACTTGTAAAACCAAAAATCTGTTAATGAACGAAGTGTTCAAACTTGTAAAATTCAAAGTTGAAAAGCTAGCTCCAAAGACACCAAAATATAAAGAGTAAGAATTGAATGCCTATCTGAAAGGTTAAAAAATAAAGAAGAATTATAATTTCACTTTGAATGTTCCTTTAGATATTGCTAGTCACCCTTATTGGCAGCTCAAGCCTCACTGTGACTTATTACCCCTCGAACCACGCTCCTAAGGTCTGTCGCAAGTTTCTGGTTGCCGACCTTTTGACTTGATACCGTAAAATTCATTGCCTTCTTAAGCAGACACTGTGTATATATAAGTTAGTCAACTGTTGTGAGTCGCAGCTAAGATAGAGGGCCATAATAGGGCTGGCAAACTTTTCCAAAAACAAGAAAAAAATAAATTTTAAAAATCAAAATGTTAACAGTATTTAAGAACACACAAATACAAAGGCCATAACTTGATTAAACATACTTTTCATCACCATTAAGCTAAGGTAGGGTACAGCCCTCGGGCTTCTCATCACGTCTTGAGGGATGGGGCTGCTAGCCCTACGCCCCATTTAGGAACCTAGCAGATGCTACTATCCGCTGATAAGTGGGTGGACTGGTGGGCAGTCTCTGGTCACGCACCACCAACTTTGCAAACGTGAGTCAGCATTTTGTTACAAAAATAAACAGAATTATACACTATATTTATAAATATTAACTCTCTAGTATAGGCAATGTATGCATTATGTATTATGTTATATATATATATAATATATTATAATATTATACTAGATTATATATATAGATATATAATAGTAGATATATAATATATAACATGAATATAGGCATGTGTATGCATTATACATTTTTATATATATATATATATAGATATATATATATATATATATATATATATATCTATATATATGTATATATATAGACATATATATACTATATATATATATATATATAGATATGTATGTATAAATATATATATAATAAAAATGCATAATGCATACACATGCCTATTATTCATGTTTTATATATAAATTTCTATATATATATAACATAAATACATAATGCATACATTGCCTATACTAGAGAGTTATTGCCAGCGTGAGCCCCAGCAATAAAGTGCAACAAACGCCTCAGAGTTCATAATAATAGCAGAGGCAACAGATGGAGGAATCATATCCCAGCTCCATTTACTTTTAGTGTTTTTCAAAATGAGAACATAAAGCGCGTATGTGTTCAGTATTTGCTGGATGCAGTGGGCTGATATTATAGTTGTGAAGAAGCGCACACGCGCACACACACACACACACGTCTCTCTCTCTCCCTCTCTTACACAAACATACACACACACAAAAACACACACACACACACATATATATATTTCTGACTCACATCAGGATCGAACTCAGGATAATTCGAATGAAATACTGTCAGCTGGGTTACTGCTGCTGAGTTGGGTAGACGGTGAAAACACGTTCGTGTGCATGAGCCTGCCCAGGTATAGCCTTGGGTACAGTGGTACTTATAAGCTCTAACTTCTTTTATGACTTGGTGTTGCCTGATTGGCAGGCAGTGGTGAGGTCGTTTAATTGAAAGACCTGGGTTCGATCCTGATGCGAGTCACATTTATTTCTGTTTTAAACGTGCTGTGTTTTTGTTTACTTATAATATATATATATATATATATATATATATATATATATATATATATATATATATATATATATATATATATATATATATATATAAGCAGACTGAGCTCTGCAGTATTTTTTAAAATATTCACTCCTATCTTCCTTACAACTTCAACCAAACATTGTCCCTTAGGCTTCCTACATGGCCAAACTTATCTCAAAATAGTTAGATCCATCCTTTCACAAAAGCTTATCTCATTACCACTTTCACCTGCGAGCAGTTGTTCTCCCTTCTGAATGTTCTAACAAACTCTACTTTCATAATAAATCTTGTAACATACCCTTTTGTCCCCTACATTCTCAACACAGCATTCACATCACCTCTAGCTGTTCTCTCAAACAGTTGCTTCAAGCATTTTTCTTGATCTTAAACCCACACGGTTCTTCCACTTTTGGTGCAGTTTATTTGTCTAACTATTCTGAATTTAAACCCTGCGATGCCTTTTCCAGGTTTGAGGACCGATTACTTTAAAAACCCTGGTCATTTAGCTAAAGACACTTTCATCTCCAGCAGAAATGCCACTTACGTCATCAGCTACTGGAGTCTTTTTTTTTTCCGTTCTTCAATTTCCAAGTTGCCCTCCCCACATCCTCTACAGTCAAGTCCACAAGTATCCCAAAACTCATTCTGAGGTATTCTCAAAATGATCCAAAACCCCTACGCTCTTGTGTCAGTCATCTCTGCACTTTTCTGTTCTCAAAATACTCATTTCATTGAGTCCAGGATTGCATCCGCTTCAGACAGCATCTGCGAGTTCATTTGTGAATTTCACACAGTGCTCCATTTGGAATGGGATGAAATGATAGATAAAATTTAGGCCAAAGGCCATGCGCTGGGACCCAAGGGGTCATTCAGTGCTAAAAGAGAAATTTAAAGTACATGAAAGTTTTGTAAAGGTGACACAGAAGGAAAACCTTTCGCAGTTTTACTATGAAACAATAGTCAGGAAAGGGTTGAGGAAAATATGATGGAAGGGTCAATGTAAAAGGAGGAGGTGCAGTAAAAGGAACGAAAGGGGTTGCAGCTAGGGGCGGAAGAGATGCTGCAAAGAACCTTGGGTAATGCCTACAGTGAATCACAGATGGAGTGCACTGTCGGCTTTACCGCCCAATGAATGGGGTTCCATTTGCTCATTACCCTTCCCCTCTGCACTTACGACCCCAAGTAAACATCTCTTACTCTCTCTTAAGCTGTTGTTCAAATCCGCTGTCTTTTGTCACTGTTGTCCTGTTTCTGTCTCGCTTCATTTATATAGCTGCAAGATTCATCTAACATGGGGTAGGTTTTGCTTTCCTTAAATGGGGTGGGTTCTCTCTCTCTCTCTCTCTCTGTGTGCCTGATAATGGCCAGAAAAATACTCGCTTTCTCCCGAGAAGATACGCGTCGCGTGTCACTGATAAGGTGACATACTGCTGTTGTAAACTTTTAACTGACACTAATTCTTTTCTCTGCGAGTTGTCAGTGGTTTTTATTCCACCAAACTCGAGAAACGAAATACATTCTAAGGAGGAATGCTTGCCAAAGAGAGAGAGAGAGAGAGAGAGAGAGATGAAAAAAGGTCGGAATTTATTGAAACAAAGGGGGGGACAGAGAAAGTTTTACAATTTTATTATTGTTGAAAACTGAGGGAGAGAGAGAGAGAGAGAGAGAGAGAGAGAGAGAGAGAGAGAGAATACAGGCATTACCTTTGACACACATTGTGAAAATACTAGTATAATGAGAGAGAGAGAGAGAGAGAGAGAGAGGAGAGAGAGAGAGAGAGGAAGACAGGCCATTACCCTTTGACCAAACACATTGTGCCCAAAAATACTAGTATAATGAGAGAAAAGATTGAGAGAGAGAGAGAGAGAGAGAGAGAGAGAGAGAGAGAGATACACAAATACATACATATATCAGTTACCTCTACCTCTAGTAAAAAAAAACTAAAGATACTACCTCATTTATCAAACCACCTAATTGGTAAGTGTTTCGAAACACTTACCTCCTCAGCAGTGACATATGTGGCCCTATGGATCCCTCTCCTCGTTTCTCCTTGGGAAAACTACCCAAGCTCTTGAATGGAGAAGAAGAAGAAGAAGAAGAAGAAGAAGACTGTAAATAACAGCAATATAACGGAAACTCACGTCCACAACAAATGAACATCGGGAGGACTTAAACCTCCGTGATTATGATTGCGACCTCACCACGATCATTGGCTCCTCTGCCGTATCGCCCCAATATATTGAGCAGCTGTTATGATGAGAGTCGTGACTTGTAAAGGGAACGAGAGAGAGAGAGAGAGAGAGAGAGAGAGAGAGAGAGAGAGAGAGAGAGAGAGAGAGATTACAAAAGGTTAGAATTGATAGGAAGAAAGGCAGAGATAGGGAGGGGGAAATTTTCTACATGTGTTTAATACTACAGAAAAATGTGAGAGAGAGAGAGAGAGAGAGAGAGAGAGAGAGTATTGTCAATACTGTTGAAAGCTTACTGTAAAATACTAGCATACCAGAATGTGTGGTGTGTGTGTGAGAGAGAGAGAGAGAGAGAGAGAGAGAGAGAGAGAGGAACCGCTGATGCCGACCGGACCACTCCGAAAGATGAATTAGAGACTTGTCATTCCTTATCGGAGACAGACAGCGTCTATAGATATGACCAGACCCAATTTTCCTAAACTTCTCTGATCGGGAAGACCAGAAAGAGGGGGGGGGGGGGTGGACCAGACAGAGTAGGAGACCAGAGGACCAGAGGACCGTGTCTCCGGCGTCTGCTATCACCCACAGCTGTCGATATTCGCTTCCGCCCAAAGATGTTTTGTGTCGTGGGTTATTTTAACCGTGGGTCTGTCTCTCTGTTTGTCTGTGTCTCTGTCTGTCTGCGCGTGTCTGTTGAGCCTGACTACTTGTTTGCTATTGCTGAACCGTTTGTCTACTATGATCCTAAGAGCAATTTGGTAGATACTAAAATGGCTAAATTCAGTTCTGTTTTCATAACGTTTCGTGCGTTTTCTGTCATCTTCGCAGGCATTCAAAGAAAACGGGAAAACGGCAGCTTCCTGCCGTTTGTTGAAGAAAACGAACCGATAAAACAAAGCATTTTAAGGTCATTAAACCGCCTCGATTTGTCACGGGACTGCAATCACTTCGTGACTGAATTCAAATATTTTCTCTGTAGTTGGGCGGGCGAATGTGAAACATTCTCTGCGCTTTACGCGTTTGGGTTTGAATCCCGCCAGAGAAGGAAGGGGTTTCTCCACTTACTTCCCCCTTCGATTCGAGGCTTGCTGTGGAAGGTTGGTTATGAATAAGCTGGCCTTATGCCAGCACGGACTCTTGCTCATAGAGCAGCCCGCAGAGCTGTGGAAACAGCATCCCCCAAAATGTAAAGATATCAAGAGTTACAAAACCAAAATGAATGTCAGAAGGAAAGGACTATCTACTTGTATTCTCTCTCTCTCTCTCTCTCTCTCTGTCTTCCTCACTGTTCTTATCATCATCCTTTCTTGCTCTTGCCTGGAGAAAGAGGAAGAGAATGAGGGAGAGAAAGAGGGAGAGAAAGAGAAGTGCGCTTGCGGATCGAAAGTTCTCCCGGAAACGTTCTGTTGTCTGATGAAGATAAACACACACACACACACACACAAGGAAGCACACGACACGGGACAAAGAAATGAGACCAGTGAGAGAGAGAGAGAGAGAGAGAGAGAGAGAGAGAGAGAGAGAGAGAGAGAGAACGTTAGATTGAAATATGGTTTCTGAGAAAAATAGAGATGCTAAGAAAAACTAAACGATGTTATTGAGAAAAAAGAGAGAGAGAGAGAAGAGAGAGAGAGAGGAGAGAGAGAGAGAGAGAGAGACTCTTGCACAGACCCCTCCATTATTGGAAAATCTCCATTCGCAAAAGACTGGAAAAAGTATAGCGAAAATTTTTCCATTTCTGTCTGTGTGAATCTCCCCGCTGTTACCTCTCTCTCTCTCTCTCTCTCTCTCTCTCTCTCTCTCTCTCTCTCAAAACGATAAGTTTCAATTACGTCTTTTGTTCACAAGAGCAAATTCTTCAATGTCTCTTTCCC
The DNA here is from genome assembly GCF_015104395.2 of Macrobrachium nipponense. Lineage (NCBI taxonomy): Eukaryota > Metazoa > Arthropoda > Malacostraca > Decapoda > Palaemonidae > Macrobrachium > Macrobrachium nipponense. The sequence continues at coordinate 32,007,185 of NC_087214.1, read as the reverse complement.
AATTCCGTCTTTTTTCTTTTTTCTAAGACAGTTTTTGGGGTCTCAGATCAGTTGTTGATAAGATTCTCTCTCTCTCTCTCTCTCTCTCTCTCTCTCTCTCTCTCTCTCTGTAATAGCAGTATTTATTCTCTCTCTCTCTCTGTCTGTCTGTCTGTCTGTCTGTCTGTCTCTCTCTCTCTCTCTCTCTCTCTCTCTGTGATAGACTGTCTGTTTGTCTGTATGTGTCTGTCTCTGTAACGGCAGTATTTATCTTCCTCTCTCTAAATAACAACAATTTCTCTCTCTCTCTCTGTCAGAACACCATATATATAAACACACACACACACACACACACACACACACACACACTATATATATATATATATATATATATATATATAAAACAGAGAGAGAGAGAGAGACATCACACACACACACACAGAGAGAGAGAGAGAGAGAGAGAGAGAAAGGCACATTGATAGACAGACATACAGACAAATAGACAGGTGCGACGTCAGGGCCAGCTCGCAAAACCGAGGCAAAAGTCATCGACATTTTCTTCTCTTTAAAGGGAAATGTTGACTCTGGGTAAAAAGATTCTTTGGCAGTTGTCTTTTCTCTCTCTCTCTCTCTCTCTCTCTCTCTCTCTCTGTCGGATTGCTTGAGTGAGAGAGAAGTGCGAGAGAGAGGCTTAGTCTGATACGAATCAAGATTAAATGAGAGAGACCTTACAGACCTTACAGACCTTACATCTTGTTCGGGTTGCCCCAGGTCCCTCAGTGTGAGGCACCTCTAATGTCTACCAGAGAGTTGCTAGTACATCTTCCGGTATATTTTGCATCTTCCAATCTTGGATGGTCTGGGATGCAGTTTAGATATTTGTCGCTTATTCTTAAACACATCTACGCTCACTCCTGATATATTCCTCAGATGAGCTGGCAACGCATTGAATAGACGCTGCATTATCGATGCTGGTGCGTAGTGGATTAATGTCCTGTGTGCTTTCCTTATTTTTCCTGGTATAGTTTTGGGCACTATTAATCTACCTCTGCTTGCTCTTTCTGATATTTTTAGTTCCATGATATTTTCTGCTATTCCTTTCGATCGTTTTCCATGCCTGAATTATCATGTAGCGTTCTTCTCTCTCCTTTCTAGACTATATAATTTTAAGAATTGTAGTCTTTCCCAGTAGTCTAGAGTCCTTAACCTTCTTCTATTCTAGCTGTAAAGGACCTTTTGTACACTCTCTATTTGTGCAATATCCTTTTGATAGTGTGGTACCATATCATATTGCAATATTCAAGTGGGACAAGTTTGGACTACGAACATATGTTTTATAAAGCATAATCATGTGTTCAGCTTTCTGTTTGAAGTGCCGTAACAACATTCCAATTTTTGCTTACATTTTGCCAACAGAGTTGCTATTTGATCATTGCACTAACATGTTCCTATTCATCATCACACCAAGGTCTTTAACTGCTTCCTTATTTGTGATGGTCTCATTATTAGGTCCCTTATATGCATATAGCTTTCTTTCTCTGTCTCCATAATTTATTGATTCAAATTTATCAGAGTTAAATACCATCCTATTTACCTCTGCCCAATCATATACTTTGTTAAGGTCTCTTTGTAGAGCGTTCCTATCTTCATCACAAGTAATTTCTCTACTTAATCTTGTGTCATCTGCGAAACTACTCACTACCGAATCCTTAACATTATTGTCTATGTCTTCAATCATAATAACAAACAGTATTGCAGCTAACAACCGTACCTTGCGGCACACCGGATATTACCTTGGCTTCATCCGATTTCTCGTCGTTTGCAATAACTATCTGTTTTCTGTTGTGTAAAAATTCTTTTAACCATCTTCCTACTTTATCCACGATATTGTGTTTTCTAATTTTCTTCGCCTAATATATTATGGTCTACTTTATCAAAAGCTTTTGCAAAGTCTAAATAAACCACATCTGTTTCATTTCGCTTTCATATTTTTGAATATGTTCTCACCGGTGGACTAACAGTTGGGTTTGTGTACTTTTTCCGGGTACGAAACCATGTTGACCTTTATTAAACAAATTATTTTTATTAAATGTTTCATAATATTTTTCTTCATTACCCTTTCATACACTTTCATAATATGTGATGTTAGACTCACAGGCCTATAATACTTGCCTCTAGTCTTGATCCACTTTTGAAAGTAGGGGTAATATATGCTAATTTGTGCTCATCATAAATCTTGCCTGTATCTACACTTTGTCTTAATAATATTGCAAGTGGCTTTGCGATAGAATGAACTACTTTCTTTAACAAAATAGCAGGAATTCCATCAGGCCCTGCAGCAGCTCCATTTTTAATTTCATAATAGCCTGCACAATATCAGCTTCATTAATATCTATGTCAGCTAAATATTCACTATTTTATCATCCCTTACTTCTATATCATTATCTTCATTATCTATTCTAGGGGTGAATTCTCTATATCGTTCTGCCAGTATGTTGCAAATTTCCTTTTTTTCATTCGTTAATCTCCCTTCAATTCTCAGAGGGCCTATTTTCTATCCCGATTCTTTTCTTTTATTCATCTTCTTCGCATATGAGTATAATAGTTTGGGGTTTTGCTTGATATTTAATAGGGTTTTTTCTTCCAAGTCCCGTTTTTCATTTTCTTTTGATTGTATAATCTTTTGTTCTGCATTTTCTATCTTACTTTTTAGTTCTATAACTTTCCATGCATTTTTTTTTTCTTTTGCAAGACCTTTTTTCCACTTTCTTTTGATTTTCTGGAACAAGATCCTTCTGTCACTTGGTATGCATGAATGATGTTTACTTTTCTTCTTCGGTATATATTTATTTTTTCCACTATTTCTCCCAATATTTTTTATATAATATCTCCGTATTTACCCTTATGTCATCACTTACGAAAATGTTATCCCAATCTTTGTTTAATTCTTCATTAATTTCTGACCTTTTATATATTTTACTGTAGAAGTTGTATTTTCCATATCCTTCCCACTTTTTTATTTCTTGCTTATCTCTATTTTCACTTGCTTTGGAATGAACTGTTAATTCTATGACATTATGGTCTGAAATACTCGCATTATAAACTATTATTTCTTTAACATAATTCATCTCGTTCACAAATACTAGGTCTAAAGTATTTTCCTTTCTTGTTGGCAGGTGATTTATTTGTTGAATGTTGTATTCTAGTAGCATATCTAATAGCTTTTCAAATTGCCTCTTATCTTCTGCACTACTATTACTCCTTTCTTATATGTATAAGTACTACCACAATCTCCTATTCGTTCTTTCCATTCTACGAAAGGAAAGTGAAGTCACCAGATAGGAGAAATAGTCCAGTCCTTGTGATTTCTACATATATCATCAATTTTTCTTTTTCAATTATTAAGTCAAACTCTTTAGTAGTTATTGGAGGTCCCTATATATTACTATGTTCATCAATTTTTCAGATTCAAATTCTACCGCCCATTAGTTCACATTCTGAGTACTATATTTCTCATATATTTTTCCTTGTTTTTTTGTCTTTTTTTTTTTTTTTTCCCATATATTGCGGTTCCCCCTTGATTCCTGTTTTTCTATCTGATATATAAGATTTGGAACCCTTTTATTTGATCATCATTCCCAGTCTCTTGGGAATACCAGGTTTCACTTATATTTCATTATATTCATTTTTCTTTTCATTTTGGGTTAGTTCTTCTAAGTACTCTATTTTCTTTTTGAGTTACTCGTAACTAAAACCCTGTGCATTCATCACTATGATGGTTTGCGTGTTTTCTCCTTCATTTAATACTGGTAGTAATAAGGATTTCCCATCCATCTTCTTTCCGTTCTGGTATGTTGTTCTTTTTTTTTCATTTTTCCAGAAATTCTGGACATTAAAAAATCCAACTTTTCCATAATATTTGATCTTCCTTCATCATATAATATTCATTTTGTGTCTGAATCTGCAATTTTCTCCGTTTCTGCAATATCCTCTTGCATAACAAATACAGTTATTATCTCTTGAGTAGAATTTCGGAGCTGATGCTTTGAAATTTTTTGCTGACACCTCTGCATATCTCATTGGTGGTTTGCTGTCTCTCTTACCTGATATTCTTGATTTCTCTCTTTATTTGTTTCTTTCTTATTTTGGATTTTATTACTTGGTTGGTTATTTATTTGATTATGATTCATGGCTACGGGAGCATATATTTGCATTTTTTGTCGAACTTACTAGTCCTTTTCCTTCTTTTAGGTTTTTACATATTTTTGGATGCAGATCTCTGCAATCATCCCCATATCCATCTAAGTATGCACATTTACCATATATTTCATAGTTTTGACATATCTTAGGATGTTTGTAGTAACATCTTTCTCCAAATCTGCAATTCCCTCTTTTCAAAAGGTTGCAGATTTTGTCGTCTTGTCTATTTTTTCCTCTTTCCCGTCATTGTATAGATCTGGGTAGAGCCTCTTCGGGGATTTGCTTTTCAGTTGTTCATATCGTAATTTATTTCTTCGTAGGTATGCTGCTTTATTGCCTCATATGTAGTATCAATGAGTATCTCTGCATCCATACTTTTATCTTGTTCTTTGTTTTCCTTATTTTTTCTGTCATTTCATTTTTGTTTTCTCTTCTCTTCCGTTTTCCTCTTCTTCTTTTTCTTCTTCTTCTTCCTCTTCCTCTTCTTCTTTATCCTCAACTATTTGTACATTCAATCTTGATTTAATAAACATTGTCTATCCATGATAGACATGTTGAAACAAAAAAAAATTCTTGTATCTTTTCTCAAATCTTGTATTACCTCACACACTGTGGATGGGTCGGAATGTTGCATGCAGCACATTTTCTGATTAGGTTTTGTGGATTGACTATGCTATACCAAACCTTACACAGTTTGCATGCTTTTGGCATTCTTTTTCCTAATGCATCAATTAGGATATTCACAAGATTCACCTTATTCATTTTCTTTTGTCGAATATGTTGGTTTATGTATACTTTATGATCTCTTGACCACTTGGATTTTATTTGGAACTTCTTCAATTATTTTCAAGATGTTTTCATTACATTTGTTCCAGTTTTGAAGGATTATATCCTTCTAATATATCTATGAATGCTTTTGTATCTTTTTGGTTAGGACTGTGCTGATTTCATAGATGAGAAATGCCAGTTCCTTCCTGCTACCTCATCGTATTGCGAATCTGCTAAACACGCCAAATTACGCCACCTCTTCCCGCAGTTGGAACTTAACTGCATCCTTGTTCTGATTTATAGTATTACACTTGATAAAAACTAACTTAGAAGACGCTTTATCCTACTATTTTCACACTAATCTTTATCACCGATAGTTCACGAACACTTCTAGATATTTCTCAAATTCTAGTCGTATGTTAAACTTGTGATATCTGTTTGTTATTAATCTGACTTCACGCGGGTACGTCTCACCAAGCAAGATGAGAGAGACTTGTCTGAAACGAATTAAGATTAAATGAGAGAGAGAGAGAGAGAGAGAGAGAGAGACGAGAGAGAGAGAGAGAGAGAGAGAGGGTTGGTCTGAAACGAATTAGATTAAATGAGAGAGAAAGAGAGAGAGAGAGTAAATACATACATATCGAATTCCTCCAGTGTCCACACCAACAACAACAATAATAATAATTAATAATAATAATATGAAATAAACATGACAGACAGACAGACAGACAGACAGACAGACAGACAGACAAACAGACAGATAGACTAAGAGATAGACAGACAGTTAGACCAAAAGGGGGCGAAGCTCTCCACCACCGAACTTTTAATTGATCCCCAGGAAGAGGAAATTAAGTCTTCGCTTCTAAGCTAAAACAAATCCCGATTGGAAATGACAGATCGGATCACTGCGAAAATCTGATTGGAAAAAATGGGCTCATCTCAAATTAGAAGAACGATTTTACACACATATATCTATATGTGTGTGTGTGTGTGTGTTTGGATGGTTTTTGTTTGTTTGTATGGTGTTTTTACGTTGCATGGAACCAGTAAGGTTATGCAGCAACGGGACCAACGGCTTTATACGTGACTTCCGAACCACGTCGAGGGTGAACTTCTATCACTAGAAATATACACATCTCTCACACCTCAATGGAATGTCCGAGAATCGAACTCTCGGTCACCTAGGTGGCAGGTCAAGACCATGCCGATCACGCCACTGAGGGTGGAGGGTTTTCCTCCAGTATAAACTTAATGAAAATTTATAATCTCTTCATATACTATATGTTCATATATACATATATGTTTATACACACGCATATACATATAAATATATATGTATATAATCAAGGATGAACAACATGTGCAGAAAACTTCCAGTAGCTCCATCCCCATAAAAGCACCCACACCGCTATACTATCTAGTATCCCATTGTCTGTGAGCTCATTTTTTTTTTATACTAAGTATGTTATCCCGTTTTCTCCACGGGACCCGCCCACTTTTATAAGAACAATAAGCCAAACATTCTCTTCACCAACTCGTCTTATTTACATCTCTCACCCCTTTCAGCGTTTTCTTCCTTCACGAGTCCTGGAAAGCATTTCACCTCTACTTTCATTCACTTTCTCTTTCTTTGCAATCAGAATTGACACTTCACTTCTATAAGGCTGAGAGCAGCTCAACAAACCCTTGCTATGCCTCAACTTTTAGTTTTCACAATTTGCAATTATTTTCTTGCTATTAAATCGACACAAACTGCAAGTAAATAAATACACACACACACACACACGAGAGCTTCTGTCTCCTCACAGCAGCCATAGCAACACCGTATTAATTAGAACTTCGAAATGAAAAAAAAGCTTTAACCAATTAATTCCTGGATTTGCTGAGGGGTAGGCAACACTAGGATGGGGCGCATAAGCTCTTCAATCTCCCAATAGGACGGTGGGAAACAGACTGGGAAATTAAGGGGTTTCTCTGGGATGCATTGTTCACACATACATACATATACACACAAACACACACACAACCATATAAAATATTATATATATATATATAATATATATATATATATATATGTGTATATAATATATATATATATATATATATATATATATATATATATATATATATATATATATGAAACTTTATCACTTGCAAAAGTATTTTGTGCAGTAATCTTACTATAATGGGTGTTATATCTGTCCATCCGTCTGTCATTCAATCACGGCCAAACGGCTGGTCCGATGGGCATGAAACTTGGCAGGGTTATAGTGGGGACCGATAAGATGGTTAATAATGGGGTTTCATCCTACCTATCCCCCACCCCCTCCGAAGTGGGTGGGGGGTGAGAAGGTATTCCCTAAAACGGAGCTGGTAATGCCCGTGAAACGATGCTGGTTACGCCCGTAGACTTACTTTACGAATTTTCATACATAATTTCTGTGTACATATGTTTGCTAGTTCTATCAATAGCATGATCTTCTTTAAACAAGATGGTATTTCAGAGAGACTTATATTCAATAAAAGGAGATAAGCTTTCAAGGACTGTCTGTCCTCATCGTCTGGTGACTAAACGGATCTTGTAAAAGTTCTTATAAACAGTTCTTGCAAAACAGACAAGGCTGTGCGACTTTAGACAAGGTTGCAGGACATCCAAGTTCTTGTGACTTGTAAATAAGAAGTAGTACTAAAATAATTTGCTTGGAAACTTTTGTCTTGAATTCTCATAGTAAGGAAGGCATACCCAGGCTGCAGCTGGTCTCTCGATCAGAGAATTTAAGGACCTCTCCGTCTGGCCAGTTTCTTGACAGAGGGACAGACCTTCAGAAGGGTCTGTTGTGGTCTGGGTGTATGCAAATGATATTTTGAAAATATAATTCCCATAAAAGAAAGCTTGACATTATGCCACAATGAAGACAAGAGCGACCATTCCACAGTCTCTGGTTACCCATAACGTTAAAATACTTGGAACATTTCCCTAAAATATCTCCAACATTTCGAGTAAAGGGAGAGAGAGAAAGAGAGGGACATCACTCACAGTCATGAACCCAGTACAGGCCATTACAAATTGGGACAGCACAGTTACATACGTATTCCCAAAATGGTCCCATAAATATTTTTTGTAGACTTTCCAACTGGGAAAACCGAAAATTGTGCTCGTGTGTTTAAGGGAAGCTGCAAACACTATATTCTGTGAGTCATGCCTTAGTTTTTCCTGGTGTATATTTCTGTTTAATATGTGCAGTGCGCATCTTTTTTTTTTCACTCTCCATTTGTTATGTTGCATTCTGTATATATTCTGACGTGGGTATTTATTTATTTATTTTTTTTAAGATGTTTCATGATAGTAGTGATATTAAAAACAATGATAATAATCTCTTGCAAAAGACTGCTGCATAACTATACCTGCTGGTTTTTCATTCAATAAGACAGAATACTTTCTCAATCCAACTGCTTGTTCGTATGGTGTTTTTACGTTGTATGGAACCAGTGGTTATTCAGCAACGGGCCCAACGGCTTTACGTGACTTCCGAACCACGTAGAGAGCATAATGATGATAATAATAATAATAAAAGATGTTTTTTTAAATAATATTCACCAACATCGGTTCTGGTCAGTGCTAGAATAGGTGACCGCCAGTAAACACACCACACTAACACGGTTGCTACACCACCAATCTTTATACCCATTAGTTTTGTTCAGTCCTTGGTTGGGTGACCACACATGAAGTAAAACAGACGTCATGGACCAACAATGAATCTTGCTACAGACTAGGGAGCCTAGTGTCAGAGTCGTTAGGTCACAATGAAACACGAGAGACTCAAAATGTGATGAGGGTCCTTACATCCTTACAGGTCCTTACAGCTCGTTCGGGTTTCCCCAGGCCCTGTAAAGTCTACCAGAGAATTGCTAATGCATCTTCCGGTATATTTTGCATCTTCCAATCTTGGATGGTCTGGGATGCAGCTTAGATATTTGTCGAGCTTATTCTTAAACACATCTACGCTCACTCCTGATATATTCCTCAGATGAGCTGGCAACGCATTGAATAGGGACGCTGCATTATCGCAATGCATGGTAGCGGTAGTGTATTAATATCCTGTGTGATTTCCTTAGTTTTCCTGGTATAGTTTTGGGCACTATTAATCTACCTCTGAGAGAGGTCCTTTATAACCTTTGTGAGGTGATTTTTTTTTTATCTAGAGATCGTTCTCTTATCGTCTTGGTGTGTGCGTGGGGGCGGGGGGGGGGGGGTTGAGGGGAAGGGGAGGGTCTGGGGCCCTCTGGGCACCCTGGCGGTTTAGGGGACGCCTCAAAGAGTCGGGCAAATAACGAATTCGCAAACCGCTGGAAAGAAAGGGCCTGGAAGGAAGGAAGCAGACCTCCTCATCATTCAGCTTCAGGCTATCAAAGAATCTCTTGAATTCGTCTTGACCTGGTCCGCCACACCAAAGGACCGCCGCCGGGTGGGGGCGGAGGAGGGAGGTGGAGGTCACCCTTCACCCTTCGAAAATCTCCCTGCCCCCTGGTGACGTTAACCCCCCCCCGGGAGGGGGGAGAGAAAGGAAAGGGAGACAGAGACCATCCCCACCCGGATTTAAAGGTGCGAGCGTCTTCTTCATCGGCCCATCTACGATCCGGTAAGATGAGCCCAATCCTGAACGACGTCCGGATACGCTTAACGGTCCCTTCGATCGAGAGAGGACGACGTCACGGCGATCGTTAGACATCAAAATCGACTTTAGGCTACGTCCCACCGGTCGTCAACATCGACAACAACATCAAAACATCAGGGAAAGAACATTGGCCCTCATCAACTTGGCTGAGATGTTGTGTCAAGAGACGCTGGAAAAAAAAATCATCTAGTGGTTAATAAGGACTCCTTCCTTCATCAGCCCACGAGCGATTGACGAACGATTTCATAAAATGAGAGAGAGAGAGAGAGAGAGAGAGAGAGAGAGAGAGAGAGAGAGAGAGGACGTCAGCCAGCAGCTGTGTGCAATTGAGAAACTGACTTTTTCAACTTCAAAGGCCGATCGCGTTTCCGGTACCTAAACCTCGAGACCCCAAAAGTTTTTAACGAAAATATGAAGATGAGGAAATCTGATATACGAGAGAGAGAGAGAGAGAGAGAGAGAGAATACGCGTGCAACATAAATTTTCTTACCCAAACACTGACTATAGAAATTGAGACAAAACTCATTACATTAAGATACTGAGATGTTTGTGGAATTGCGTGTGCTCGTGTGTGTGTGTGTGCGCGCGCGCGTGTGTGTGTGTGCGTGTGTGTGGCAGAGAGAGAGAGAGAGAGAGAGAGAGAGAGAGAGAGAGGTACACATGGTTTATATGTCATCCAAACATTCCCAACTGAAATCGATACAAAATTCTTCACATGAAGAAACAGAGAGAGAGAGAGAGAGAGAGAGAAGAGAGAGAGAGAGAGAGAGAGAGAGATTCTGTAACTGAATAATATTAATCCCACCAACTCCTCCAGCGTTTCAGCTAACTTCTCCCATTCAAAACTCGACGGATATTGCCATCATTAAAACAGAAACACAAAGTTTGCGATACAACTCCCAGACTGGGACGAAAATATACAGTTCACCTCGGGGGAGCAATTCACCCGTTAAATCAACGGCCTTTCACCCAAAAGTTTCCGTACGAGTGCATTGGGAATCGGGAAAAAAAAGACGCTTCTATTCTTCGGGTGATTGGTTCGAACAACCTGACGAAGTTTAGTTTATTTACGTATCTCCTTCCTCGGCCCCAGGTGAACTCGGGCGGAACTTCGACCGACGCAAAACCTCAATTAATATATTTTCCTGCGGGTTTGGAAGGTTTAAAAAAAGAAGTCTGAAAATGGAGGAAAAAGGAAGCGTCCAGCTATCTGCCGAAGTAGTAATATTAGTGTTATAGTAGATTCACATCAACCGTACATCTGATGTCTAGGCTCGTCCCTTACGACGCTCCTGATTGGCTGTTGATAAGTCAATCACAGGGCTGGAAACTCTCCTTAGTCTCTCGAGAGAGTTCGCATAGGCAGGATGTGTGTTCCACCTCTCCTGAGGGATATTTTGAAAGACTTATCCCTCAGTATGTGAACTTTCTCGAGAGACAAAGTTTCCAGCCCTATAATTGGCTTATCAACAGCCAATCAGGCGCGTCGTATGGGATTGGCCTAGACATCAGATGTACGGTTGATGTGAATCTACTATAACACTAATATTACTACTTCGGCAGATAGCTTGACGCTTGCTTTTTCCCCCCGTTTTCAGACTATAGTAGTAGTAATTGTCTGGGTTTTCCTTTCTGACGGCTCTCAAACTACTGGCTACGTCTGCGTAGGTTCTCCAACCACGGCAATAGTTTATTATTTTTCTCGAGTGGGCCTTCTTACTCTTTCTTGTGGCATACTTCCAGCAATGCTGAAGGTTTTATGCCCCGTTCTTTCTGCCTTCAACGGCATTTCTTCATAGAATTCCATTAATAGACTTCCTTGCAGAATTAAGAAATGGAATCGGGTGATCTGGTTCAAAACAATATGAAAACTGTAATGCTTTCAGTCTGAGTCAACAGTACCACTCATATTCAGCCTCATGGCACTTTTTTCCACGTTCACCAAAAACCCCTTTATCCATTTCACCGAACTAAAACTTCCTGAGTATGGAGATAAGGGAGAAAATTTTTTATTCACTAATCTCACTTACGACATCTAAAACAGAATGGTAGTTTTGTCGTTAGTCCCCCTTCTTCCCTAACTTTGACTCAACATTTCAACAACAAGATATTGGCATCCCCTTTTTACTCTTTGCCTATCTACTACCATAATCCTATGACGCCCCATTAATGACAAACTTCAGTTTCTTTCAAAATGAGACAAAATAAAATATATATGGATATTTAGGAACGCGAGCAGAACCTGACTGCTTTTTCCAAACAAGTTCCTCTACTTGGACCTACCAACTTACCTTGGTCAGCCTTTGAACTGGTGATCACCATGGAATTCTACGTAGTTACGCGTTAGCAACAACTCTGGTCTCTGTGCCAGAAAGTCGGTGTTTGTACGGGCACACAACGATTAAGGCAAGGCACTGCTTGAGTTAAGTAAGCTCTCGTAGCAATCCTCGAGAATATGGGCATGGAGTTAGCAATCTCATCCCACAGGTATTTTTTAGTTTGTATGGTGTTTTTACGTTGCACGGAACCAGTGGTTATTCAGCAACGGGACCAACGGCTTTACGTGACTTCTGAACCACGTCGAGAGTGACTTTCTGTCACCAGAAATACACATTTCTGACCCCTCAATGGAATGCCCGAGAATCGAACTCGCGGCCACTGAGGTGGCAGGCCAAGACCATACCGATCACGCCACTGAGGCGCTCTCCACAGGCACTGTGGCAAACTTGCAAGATGCAACTATTTTGAAATCGATGCAAATGAAAGGGGATGAATGTACGTTTTAATGTCCATCTGAAAGACTTCTAGTGACCCCTTCTGGGTTAACCAACGAGGCGCAGCCACGCAGTCACGTGCCATATAGTCATGACCAACCTGACCTGACCTCAGGAGGCATTTTACGAGAGAAGGCGAGACAGCAAATACGAAAACGAGGCAGGGAAACAAAGACCGGCGCCGCCGCCGCCAACTGGCTTTCGCGACTTCGGCGATCAAAGAAAACTTTGGTCTAAGTTACGGCGACAAGAAATCGTCCTCTGGAGAGACGACTTCTCAGGATTGCAAATTGATTCCGGTGGTTAAACGGTGAGACAGAGTTCCGGAAGACTGAAGGCGCTGCGAAAAGGCTGACGGGATTAACAAAAATTGCTTTGCGTCGGCAGAAGGAAATGCCAAAGGGTTCAAGGGCTATACACACACACACAAATAAATAAATAAATAAATAAATAAATAAATAAGTGGGGGGTGAAGCATCTACAAAGGGACTAAGTGCTCAAAAATGTAGAAGGGACTGCAAAAGGCTGAATGGCCAGGGCGTTTGGAGGGACTGAATATGGTTTGCTTAAAGCTGAATGATTTGCAGATGCTAAAGGAAGTGCAGAATACTAAGGGAATTGCAGGTGACTGAGGGATTTGCGAAAGTCTGAGGACTTTGCAAAAGGCTAAAGGAACGGCAAATTTCCAAATGAAACTAGAAAAACAGAAGAAATTCAAAAGGCGTTACCAAACACTGAAGGACCTAGAAAGGCCTAAAAAGAACCACACAAGGGCAAAGGAATCCCAGAAGACTGAGGGAATTGCAAATGGCTGAAAGAAGACGTAAGCCCCAAAAGAGGTGCAAATTTTAAAAGGCTGAAGCAACTGCTGAGGGCTCAACAAATCTTACTGTCATGAGTGCCATGTCTGTCCGTCCAGACAAATGGTTGGTCTAATGGGCATGAAACTTGGCAGGGTTATAGAGGGGACCCCTAGGATGGTTTGTAATGGGGTTTCATCCTAACTCCCGCCGCCCCCTTCCGAAGGGGGTGGGGTGATAAGGGATTACCTTAAATAGAGTTGGTTCTGTCCGTGAAACGAGGCTGGTTGCGCCCGTAGACTTAGTTACTTTACGAATTTTTCATACATAATTTCTGTATAGATGTTTACTAATATGAAGAATAGTACAGGTCAGAAGGAACTTGGAAGCCTGAAAAGAAATGAAAAGTAGAATAATAAGCTGCAGATTTCCAGGGACTCCAAAAAGAATCAAGGCTCTGCAAAAGTCTGAGATGAATGAATAGTAACAAAATCTTAATGCCTGCAAGAAAAGGCTCAAGGCTCTGCAAAAGTCTGAGATGAATGAATAAAAAATACATAACGACTGCAAAAAAAGGCTGAGGGGTCTGCAAAAGTCTGTGATGAATTAATACAAAATTCCTACCGGCTGCAAAAAGGCTTTGCAAAAGTCTTCGAAACTGGACAATCCTGCGAAATTCCTTCTGCAATTCTTAGAAGCCTCAGAGAACAGAGAGGAGACTGTCTTCCTACAGCATCCTGATCAGACACACAATCGTTTTCCCCAAAGAGAGAGAGAGAGAGAGAGAGAGAGAGAGAGAGAGAGAGATTAAGTAAGTTTCTGGACGCTATAACTCTACTACGTAGACTGCTGCTGTTTTGTCAGAACTTTGAAGCTCAACTTGATATTAAGCCGACGAAGGATCTCGTCTGGAAACGGAGGTTGATCGAGCGTTCTTAATGGAATTTGTCCTGCTCCTGGAACTTTTCCTGGAAGAAGATGGCTCTCTGACAGACCTTTTTTCCGAATCGATGAGTTTTTTCTCTGTTTCTTTATATTTTTCTGGAGCGCAAGCGCTCGACTGCACGTGTACACACACACACACTGTTCTTTCACTACAGTGGGTAACTGGTTATACAGGGTATCCATAAAGTCTCAGTACCATTAAAAGCAATACATACTTGTAATGGTACTGGGACTTTATGGACACCCTCTCTCACACACACACGCGCGCGCGCGCTTCATGAGACCCTGAATTTACATATATACATATATACATAAGCACACACACAGACAAACAAACACATATAAATATACATACATATATACAATAAAAATATGTATATATATAAAATATAAAATATATATAATATATATATATATATATATATATATATATATATATATATATATATATCTAAATGTCTGTAATATACAAAAAAAATTTATGTGCGCAACTCAGATCTTACACGAGAGAGAGAGAGAGAGAGAGAGAGAGAGGCTTGTGTGTATGCTCTTCCCAACCTCTCCCGGAGAAGTGAGCTGAATAAAAATATACTGCCGAGTGTTTTTTTTTTTTTTTTCCCTCCACAAACTTTCCAACGAGATGTTTAATCAGATGTCTAGCTTTTTCTTACCAGTTTCGTTTATTTATTTATTTTTTTTTATCTTAACATATTTCCTCGTTCTCATTGCCCTGCATCCTTTCCAAACCTAAATCCTAAGGTCCGTAGAGAGAGAATTTAGTATTATTATTATTATTATTATTATTGATTCAGTTAGTATTATTATTATTATTATTATTATTATTATTATATTAGTTATTACATTATTATTATTGTTGTTACTTAGGAAGCAGACCCTCTCTCAAGCATATTCATTAAAATTAATGGCTACTTCAGCAGCGTTACCCCTGTAGAGATTCTTCTTTATTTTGCGAATAGCGGCTTTTTCCTTGCTACTAAAACAGGCTAGTAGTTTATCTGTAAAATTCAAATACATATACGTTGATTTTGACCCTGTATTTGATCATGACCTCTATAGGCGCTCTACTAGCCTGTTTAAGTAGCACGGAAAAAGCCGCTATTAGGAAAATAGAGAAGAATCTCTACAAGTGTAACGTTGCTGAAGTAGCCATTACTCTTCATATAGTAGTATTATTATTATTATTATTATTATTATATTATTATTATTATTACTATATTCTACACTCTCGTAAGCTTGGTTCAAAGAACATACTCACAAATGAGATGTGAAAACTAGATAAATGTAAACTAGAGAAGTTGGACAGCTAAACCGAACGAGGAAACATGGGAAAATAGTTGATAATATCACATACAACCGAATTTTCGTTCGTAATGATCGGCAAAATTAAATTTCTAATATATTTTTTTTTTCCTTAAGGATGTCATTACTCTCCGTTCGAATCTCGTAATACTAAATTTTCATTCTAATTTTTGGGGATATTTCCTTAAGATATCATTAATTCTCTTTCGCATTGTTTAGTAAAATTAAATTTGAATCATTTTTTCAATATCTTCCTCAAGATATTAATTCTCTTTCGCATTGGTAAAATTAAATTTGAATCATTTTTTCAACAATTCAGTATCTTTCTTAAGATATCATTCATTCTCTTTCGCATGGTTTATTAAATTAAATTTCAATAATCTTTCCAATATCTTCCTTAAGATGTCGTCAATCTAAAATTACAATATTGTAGTTATCTCTTCGTGTTAACTTCGCAATCCTTAAATTTTATACTTTATATCCTACGTCTCTCCAGGAGGCGTTCCGTGTTAGTTACCGCCATTTACCTGTTAGTGTTCGTCCCTTCCCAGGAGGAAACCTATAACGAGGCGTCTTCAATATAAGAGAAAAAAAAAAAAAGATCACCGTTGGGACCTACGGGAACAGACTACATAAACAGGGTCTCGAGAGTAATCTACACTCATATTCTTTACAAGGATCTAAAAAGCAAAAGAATTCTGTATTCTTTTTGAAATATCTTCGCGAATCTACACAAGAATGGCCTCTCTGGCTCCTGCAATTGGAAGAAATATTTCTAGAAAGCAAAATAATTGTGCATTCTTCCAATATACTTTAGGAATTTAAACAAAAAGGGCATCTGTAACTCCTGAAAAAGGAAGAAATAGTTCTAGAAAGCAAAGGAATTATGATTTCTTGCAATATACTCCAGGAATCTACACAAGAAGGGCCCCTTTATCTCCTTCAAAAGGAAGAAACAATTCTCGAGAGAAAAAAAATCCTGTATTTTTAAAACATACTTCAGGAATCTAGACAGTAAGGTTTTTTGTTTCCTGCAAAAGGAGGAAATAGTTTTAAAAAGTAAGAGAATCGTTTATTTTTATACATAACTTCAACAGTCTACATGAAAAGGGTCATTCTGTCTCTGCAAATGGAAAAAATAGTTTTAAAAACCAAAAGGGCAATTTATTTTTACAAACTACTTTAGGAATCAACACAGAAAGGGCCTCTTTGTCTCATGCAAAAGAAAGAAATAGTTCCAGAAAGGAAAAGAATTGTGTCTTCTTACAATATTCCTCAGGCGCCTACGTAAGAAGGGCCATTTTTCTCCCGCAATAATACTACAATGTTTCACTTCTTTCAGTTTTCAACTTGTGGTAATCAAGAAAACCGAACTGGCTCTTAATCTGGCAAAGAAAGAGTTACAAAATTAAACAATCCTTCTTCCTAAAAAGGCGAGGTCAGAAGTTTTCCAATTAGCGAGCGATGACTCTCATGGAAAAGGAGAAAGCCAAAAGAGGTTCGAGCCTACAGCAAACACAACGGCAGATCTAAAATAAACAAGTAAATAAACAAATAAACAAACTTTGGAAGTAACCGAGTTTTTTTTTTCTTCTTTCTTTGTCAGGCAACAGGAGGACAGGATCCTATTACTGATTCAGGTAAGAGTGGTCTCTGGGAAAAAGTTTACGCTCCGTGGAAATTAGAGACAACACCAGACTGGAACTCCAACAGAAGAAGGAACTTGCTCCCGAGAATGATAAAAGGGGAACACAACCGTCTGGTTGCCAGAGAAAAAGAAAGGAACAGGGGCTGGTTGCGAGAGGAAAAGAAAGAAACAAAGTCTGGTTCCAGGAGAAAAAGAAAGGAACAAGGTCTGGTTCCAGAGAAAAAGAAAGGAACAGGGGCTGGTTGCGAGAGGAAAAGAAAGAAACAGTCTGGTTCCAGGAGAAAAAGAAAGGAACAAGGTCTGGTTCCAAGAGAAAAAGAAAGGAACAGATTCTGGTTGCAAGAGAAAAAAAAGGAGCATAGTATTGAAGGTTCAAACCTTGCGTAAGAGACCTAAGCCTTGTTGCAAGCACATATACTACTGCCAGGTTTCAAATGAAGCTGGTAGCCAATGGTCACAAGAAAAAATGAGAAGTCTTAGAGGGATCAAACCTTATACAAGAGCCTTGAAGCTTGTTGCAAGCACATAACCTTGCAGGAACCTAAGGCTTGTTGCAAGCATCTAAATGAAGGTGGCAGTTTCTGGTTACAAGGAAAATGAACAAAGTTTTGGAAGGCTCAAACCTGACATTAGAGAACTAGGGGTTGTTGCAAGCACATATACTACTGCCAGGTTTCAAATGAAGGATCAAAACTTACACAAGAACCCTAAGTTATTGGAAGCATCTGTACCTGATGGTCAGAAGATTTTATGTCAAGAGAGCATGGCTATCACTAGCGGTCAACCACACAAGAACTGTACAGGCATAATGTTTGCTTGACATGACTATTCTTGGTACCAACTCTGTAACATACTAGACAGGTATTAAGTGCTGGTTTAACTTCGAAGTACTGACTAAACCCCATATTGTTTACCCTTATCAAATGAAGGCAGGTAATGAATGGAATCTACTATTATATAATATTATTATGTCCTACGAATAGATATACAATTCCTTACTTCATAACAAAGCTGATCATTTCATTTCTAGATGACCAAACTCACAGTATACTGAATAAACGCCATAGGTTTGCTTCTAGAAAATTAAAATCAGATTGGCTGCAAAATAGAGACCTAAACAATCGAAAAATTATATTTCTATTCATTCTACACGTGAATAGGAACAAAAGTACTGAGTAAAGCAGCAAAAAAAAAAAAAAAAAAACGAAATACAATCGCTCTAAACTTATCTCTCTTACAACAAAGTCGAAGTTTTTCAATTACTGGTCGAAGGCACTAGACAACAAGAAGAAATTTAAAACCCAGATACTCTCTCTCTCTCTCTCTCTCTCTCTCTCTCTCTCTCTCTCTCTCTCTCTCTCTCTCTCTGAATAGCTGCGGTGGGAATCATCGCGAAAGTTTCTCACGCAGCAGAAAGACAGGATGCGATTACGAATTCAGGTAAAAGTGCGAAAGGGTTTCTGTGGAAAGTTTCGTCTCGGCACAAAATTAGACTTAACACGAGAGTGAAAGTCGACGGGAAAGTGGAATAATTCCCAAGAAGGAACTTTCTCCACGAAAGTGGCAAAAAGGGACGGCGATACAACGTCTTGTTGTGAGGGACAGGAAGAGTAAAAATGCAGAGGACGGTTTCATGCTCTGCATAAGAATCAGGAATAATTCCCGATTCCGGTGGAAATCAAGAAAAGATTCCGGATTCCGGTAGGAATCGGGAAAAGATTCCCGATTTCGGTAGGAATCGGGAAACGATTCCCGATTTCGGTAAAAATCGTGAACGATTCCCTAATCCGGTAAGATTCAGGAACCATTCCTGATTCCTGCATGACTCCAAAACGATTTTCGGTTCTGTAGGAATCAAGAATGATTCCCTTAGGAATTAGGACGATTCAAAAACCCGGTAGGAATCAGGAATAACTCCCAACTCTAGTAAGAATCCGGAACGATTCCCAATTTCGGTGGTAATCAGGAATGATTCACAACTCCAGTAGTAATCTGGAATGATTTCCGATCTGGATAAGAATCAGGAACGATTCTCAGTCCAATAAGAATCAGGAACGATTCTCTATTCTGGTAAGAATCAGGAACGGTTTCGAATTCCGTAAAAAATTAGGAACGATTCCCTATTCCGATAAGAATCAGGAACGATTCCCGATTAGTCCCAGAAAATATTCCCGATTCCTGAAGGAACCAGAACGATTCCCGACCCCGATAAGACTCAGGAACGATTCCAGATTCCGATAAGACTCAGGAACGATTACCGATTAGTCCCAGAAAATATTCCCGATTTCTGAAGGAACCAGAACGATTCCCGACTCCGCTAAGACTCAGGAACGATTCCAGATTCCGATAAGACTCAGGAACGATTACCGATTCCGGCAGGAATCAGGAACGATTCCCGATTGCGATAAGACTCGGTAACTATTCCCGATTCCGGCATGAATCCAACTCCGACAGGAATCAAGAAAGATTCCCGATTACGATAAGAATCAGGAACAATTCCCGATTCCGGCAGAAATCAGGAACTATTCCAGATTCCGGCAACAACCAGGACAGTGAGGGAAAATGAAAGTTCCTCCAAGGAGAAACTTTCTCCGGAGAGAGAGAGAGAGAGAGAGAGAGAGAGAGAGAGAGAGAGAGAAGGGAAAGCGATGAGTCTCTCTGGCGGGAGACGAAGAGTAACTGACTGATTGATTCACGGTCCTCTGGCGTCACGAGGTCAAAGGTCAATGACTTAATGCCGTGTACTAAAATAAAAACACTAAAATTGCGAAATTTATCAAACTCTTGCGAAAGATACCCAAAATACCTTTTTAATATATATTCACAAATGCCCACAGGAGTCATATATCATCCTTGTCCTAATCCCCCCCCCGGGGGGGGGGGGGGGGGGGGGGGGGGGGGGGGGGGGGGGGGTCACTGCCCCAATTCGGGTCAGCCAGCATTGTTCCTGGGGTTGCCAGGTTCTCAAATGATCAACCAGGTCAATTCTCAATTTTATTCCGAAAATAAGGAGTATTCACGATAACGGCCACTTCCACAGGTTCACCTTTTAACATGTTTTCGAATTCACAAGTCCCCAACGATTTTCTTGATCCAAATTCTTTGATCCTTAACCAAACTATAAGTATTTTCTGATAAATTTATCCCTTAGTCTCTCTCTCTCTCTCTCTCTCTCTCTCTCTCTCTCTCTCTCTCTCTATATATATATATATATATATATATATATATATATATATATATATATATATATATATATATATATATATATATGGGCAGTATTTTGGTTAAAAATGAACCAAAACTCTGCCCTCCTAAATCAGACTATATATTTGCATACTGTTTTAAAAACTTCTTTCATCTGTTAATACATATATTAATTCACATTGTATCAATATATATTCAATGTCGGTATCCTATAGCACTGTACTTAACAGGTCCTAGTATAAAAAAAAGTTAATCTGCCAACGAAGTATGGTACTATAGTAGAATGATAGATTCGATAAGCATATTGTTGATGACAGAGGCTTCCATTATCAAACGATACAGTCTACAGTATTTACGAAAAGACACACCAAGGGAAAAAAAATTTAAAAGACGTTTACAAGCATCCAGCATCTGATTAGCAGCATGAGCCAGCAAGCCTCATCCTACGACATGAAGGATGAATTTGGGAGCTTACCAGCCAAAAGCGTTTAAACCTTTCTTTGGTTGTCACGTAGACAAGCTCTGATAACGTCCTGTTTTCTGTTTAAACATATCGAAATCAGCGACGTTGCATATATTCTACGACGAGGTAGTCTAGTGTGGTCACCCTTCCAAGTACTGAGGGCTCCCGAAGTTAAATCAATTTATTACTCAGAGCCCCAGCGATGAACTGAACGTGTTACACCGTTATATTCCTATGAACGACAATACTGGAATTCGAACTGGAATTTAAAACTTAGGCCAAAGGCCAACCGCTGGGACTTACTATGTTAAGAAAGTATGGAAAGTAAGATGGAAGAAAGAGAAAATGAACGGAGGTACAGCAAAAGGAATGAAAGGGGGTTGTAGCCAGGGGTGGAAGGGACGCTGCAAAGAACCTAAGTAATGCCAACAGTGCACCACATGTGGTACACTGACATCCTGATTCCCTAAGGGGATGAACAATAATATCCACGAAATTGCAGATTAAAGCTTCTACAGAATGGGTGGTCAACCTCTTGCATTCACTTCTGGAAAACCGAACGCTATTTGCTCTGGAGACTTTATTTCATTGAAACTTGAACGTTGTTGTCGCTTCTATCAATAAAGAGGCACAAAAGGGGAAAATACAGATATAAAAAGAAACCACAAACAATCTCT
Organism: Macrobrachium nipponense; assembly: GCF_015104395.2. NCBI lineage: Eukaryota > Metazoa > Arthropoda > Malacostraca > Decapoda > Palaemonidae > Macrobrachium > Macrobrachium nipponense. The sequence goes on along the minus strand of NC_087214.1, from coordinate 31,985,730 downwards.
CTATAAAAAAAAAGATCTCCGTTGAAGCAAAGCCGAAAGTTTTCCAATTAGCGGCTAAAGACACCGGGAGAGAAGGAGAGAATAAAAAATGAGATAAAAGTCAAAAGGTTCAGGACCACAATACAACCCACAAAAGATCTCCGGAGAGAAAAGGGAGAAAATGTTAAACTTTGGAAGTAACTGCAAATGTTTTCTTTGCGTAATAGAAGGACAAGACAAGATTGTCGACCGATTCAGGTAAGTTTAGTGCAGCTCCAGTTTAGTAAGTCTCATGAGAATCAGAGATAACACGATGCTGTAAGCCCGTCAGGACAAAGATCTTGTTTGTTTGTTTGTATGGTGTTTTGACGTTGCACGGAACCAGTGGTTATTCAGCAACGGGACCGACGGCTTTACGTGACTTCCGAACCACGTCGAGAGTGACCTTCTATCACCAGAAATACACATCTCTAACCCTTCAGTGGAATGCTAGGCTAGGTTAGGTTAGTTAAAGTAAGGCCAGGCAAGGTTAGGTTAGGTAGAGTAATCTTATATTAGGTTAGGTTAACAAATACATATATCGTTAGGTCAGTGAAACTGATATCATTGCGAGGAAGCATTGGACCAAACCCCTCCATATTGACAGATCTGAACCATAGGCTTTGTCGCGAGTTCACCGTCTTCTGCTTGTTTTACAGATATTACTTTGGGTACTGCTCTCGAGAAAATCTCCTTTTCATGCTGCCTTCATTCTTCCGTATTCGTTGTGGCAGATATCATTATAATCTCCACTCGAAATGCACAAATAGTTATATTCAACAAACTTTTAATATTTTGGCATTAGGCGGTAAGGCACAGCAGTCGAAAAGCGACAGGAATTTGAATATCCGACCTTACATCTTGTTCGGGTTGCCCCAGGTCCCTCAGTGTGAGGCACCTCTAATGTCTACCAGAGAGTTGCTAGTACATCTTCCGGTATATTTTGCATCTTCCAATCTTGGATGGTCTGGGATGCAGACTTTAGTATTTGTCGAGCTTATTCCTTAAACACATCTACGCTCACTCCTGATATATTCCTCAGATGAGCTGGCAACGCATTGAATAGACGCTGCATTATCGATGCTGGTGCGTAGTGGATTAATGTCCTGTGTGCTTTCCTTATTTTTCCTGGTATAGTTTTGGGCACTATTAATCTACCTCTGCTTGCTCTTTCTGATATTTTTAGTTCCATGTATTTTCTGCTATTCCTTCTATCTGTTTCCATGCCTGAATTATCATGTAGCGTTCTCTTCTCCTTTCTAGACTATATAATTTTAAGAATTGTAGTCTTTCCCAGTAGTCTAGGTCCTTAACTCTTTCTATTCTAGCTGTAAAGGACCTTTGTACACTCTCTATTTGTGCAATATCCTTTTTTGATAGTGTGGGTACCATATCATATTGCAATATTCAAGTGGACTACGAACATATGTTTTTATAAAGCATAATCATGTGTTCAGCTTTTCTTTTCTTGTTTTGAAGTGCCGTAACAACATTCCCATTTTTGCTTTACATTTTGCCAACAGAGTTGCTATTTGATCATTGCATAACATGTTCCTATCATTCATCACACCAAGGTCTTTAACTGCTTCCTTATTTGTGATGGTCTCATTATTAGGTCCCTTATATGCATATAGCTTTCTTTCTCTGTCTCCATATTTATTGATTTCAAATTTATCAGAGTTAAATACCATCCTATTTGACCTCTGCCCCAATCATATAACTTTGTTAAGGTCTCTTTGTAGAGCGTTCCTATCTTCATCACAAGTAATTTCTCTACTTATTCTTGTGTCATCTGCGAAACTACTCACTACCGAATCCTTCACATTATTGTCTATGTCTTCAATCATAATAACAAACAGTATTGCAGCTAACACCGTACCTTGCGGCACACCGGATATTACCTGACTTCATCCGATTTCTCGTCGTTTGCAATAACTATCTGTTTTTTTTGTTGTGTAAAAATTCTTTTAACATCTTCCTACTTTATCCACGATATTGTGTTTTCTAATTTTCTTCGCTAATATATTATGGTCTACTTTATCAAAAGCTTTTGCCAAAGTCTAAATAAACCACATCTGTTTTCATTTCGCTTTTCATATTTTTGAATATGTTCTCACGGTGGACTAACAGTTGGGTTTGTGTACTTTTTGCGGGTACGAAACCATGTTGTCCTTTATTAAACAAATTATTTTTTATTAAATGTTTCATAATATTTTTCTTCATTACCCTTTCATACACTTTCATAATATGTGATGTTAGACTCACAGGCCTATAATTACTTGCCTCTAGTCTTGATCCACTTTTGAAAGTAGGGGGTAATATATGCTAATTTGTGACTCATCATAAATCTTGCCTGTATCTACACTTTGTCTTAATAATATTGCAAGTGGCTTTGCGATAGAATGAACTACTTCTTTAACAAAATAGCAGGAATTCCATCAGGCCCTGCAGCAGCTCCATTTTTAATTTCATTAATAGCCTGCACAATATCATGCTTTCATTAAATTAAAATCTATGTCAGCTAAATATTCACTATTTTCATCCCTTACTTCTATATCTTATCTTCATTATCTATTCTAGGTGGGGTGAACTTCTCTCTTATATCGTTCTGAAGCCAGTATGTTGCAAAATTCCTTTTCCCTTTTTTTTCATTCGTTAATCTCCACCCTTCCAATTCTCAAGGGACGGGCCCTATTTCTATTCTTCTTTTATTCATCTTCTTCGCATATGAGGTATAATAAAGCTTATTGGGGTTTTGCTTGATATTTAATAGGGTTTTTTCCTTCCAAGTCCCGTTTTTCATTTTCTTTGATTGTATAATCTTTTATTCTGCATTTTCTATCTTACTTTTTAGTTCTAATAACTTTCCATGCATTTTTTTCTTTTGCAAGACCTTTTTTCCACTTCCTGATTGATCTGCGGAACAAGATCCTTCTGTCTCTTGGTATGCATGAATGATGTTTACTTTTCTTCTTCGGTATATATTTTTCCACTATTTTCTCCAATATATATAATATCTCCGTATTTACCCTTATGTCATCACTTACGAAAATGTTATCCCAATCTTTGTTTAATTCTTCATTAATTTCTGACCATTTTATATTTTTACTGTAGAAGTTGTATTTTCCATATCCTTCCCACTTTTTCATTTCTTCGCTTATCTCTATTTTCACTTGCTTTGGAATGAACTGTTAATTCTATGACATTATGGTCTGAAATATTCGCATTATAAACTATTATTTCTTTAACATAATTCATCTCGTTCACAAATACTAGGTCTAAAGTATTTTCCTTTCTTGTTGGCAGGTGATTTATTTGTTGAATGTTGTATTCTAGTAGCATATCTAATAGCTTTTCAAATTGCCTCTTATCTTCTGCACTACTATTACTCTCTTTTTTATATATAAAGTATAAGCAACACAATCTCCTATTCGTTCTTTCCATTCTACGAAAGGAAAGTTGAAGTCACCAGATAGGAGAATAGTCCCAGTCCTTGTGATTTTCTTTTACATATATCATCCAATTTTTCTTTTTCAATTATTAAGTCAAACTCTTTAGTATTAGGAGGTCTATATATTAATATGTTCATCAATTTTTCAGATTCAAATTCTACCGCTATAGTTCACATTCTGAGTTACTATATTTCTCATATATTTTTCCTTGTTTTTTTTGTCTTTCCCATATATTGCGGTTCCCCCTTGATTCCTATTTTTTCTATCTGATCTATAAGTTTGGAACAACCCTTTTATTTGATCATCATTCCCCATTCAGTCTTGGGAATACCCAGGTTTCACTTATATTCATTATATCTATTTTCTTTTTCATTTGGGTTAGTTCTTCTAAGTACTCTATTTTTCTTTTGAGTTACTCGTAACTAAACCCTGCGCATTCATCACTATGATGGTTTGCGTGTTTTCTCCTTCATTTAATACTGGTAGTAATAAGGATTTTCCCATGTCTCTTTCCTGTTCTGGTATGTTGTTCTTTTTTTCATTTCCAGAAATTCTACATTAAAAAATCCAAATTTTCCATCAATATTTGATCTTCCTTCATCATAATTATTCATTTTGTGTCTGAAAGAGAGGAAAGAAGAAATAACGGATAAATATGTAAATAAAAAGACAAAATGGGTAAAAGACGGCAGAGTATGACCAAGAAGAAGAAGAAGAGGAGGAGGAAGCAACGTGAACGTCAGCATAAACTACGGAGACGCATCTCCAGGGTAGGAAAAGAAAGAGAGAAAGAGAGAGAGAGAGAGAGCGAGAGAGAAGGGGGGGGGGGGGGGGGGCGGGGGGGGGGGGGGGGGGGGCGATACCAAACGGCGCAGGAAACGCAAACCGAGATATATTGTCGCCGAAGTAAATGTAGCGCGACCAGAAGTGATAAAGTTTCGAAGGAGGCGAAATAAGAGAAGGCTCCAATCGAAGAAGAAGAAGAAGAAGAAGAAGAAGAAGAAGCGGCAAAGAGGAGAGAGAACGTGATGTAGAGAATGGCTGATGTAAGGCGCATTGGAAATTTCGGAGGAGGAGGAGGAGGAGGAGGAGGAGGGGGGGGAGGGGGGGAAGGGGAAGGAGGAGGGAGGGGAGGGGGAGGGGAGGGGAGGGGAGGAGGGAAAGGGGAAGGGAGGAGGAGGGGAAGAGAGGGGGAGGAGGGTGAACAAGTTCTGCCGAAATTAAAAATAAGAGGGACACTTGGAAATTAGAGAGATGAAATATACTGTCGTTTTGTCGTTCCAATGAATTACTAGTACCACTGCAGACTTCCACAGTAAAGAATTTGTTTATTCTGATCAGTAGAACATAATAATATAAACGCTTGTCGGCAAACATATCTCACATGCATCGCAAACATGTTGAAAACAAGTCAACGACTTATCGGTAATTCCAACAAGTGCCTCATCCAGTTACCAAGAATTTGCCAACAGGGTCGTTCACTGCTTACAGACAGTCTTCGACTTGTTTTTCAACCTGTTTGCGACATCTAGCGCAAGGTATATCCACACTGCAATATGTCATGGACACACGTTGTCAACTAGTCGCCCACATGTCACAAATGAATTGAATACAACTTGAACGACCTAATGATATTCCTAACCATTGCTTCATAGGATTACCGACCATTTGCCGAAATATTCGTTCTCCACTTAAGGTGACCGAGTTGTTTTCAACATGTCTCCGATATGTACGTGATAAGTTGTCGAGAGAGAATTCCAGAGCGTGTGAGTGCGAGGAGAGATTCTGAGAGAATGACAATCGGGTCTGTTAAATAAGCTGCAACCTTTTAGAGAATAGTGGAACTCGGGTTGTTCTTGGAGAGGAGAAAAAAAAATGACTTGAAGTTTTGGTTACATTTTCCCGCACAAGATGGCAGCACCGGTAAGACCCACAATGCCTTCTTGCTGACGGGGAGAGAGAGAGAGAGAGAGGGAGATTATTAAGCACAATGCAAAAATGTGGAAAAACAACGAATCATGGAGAGAGAGATATAAAATGGCATACAGAAGTTACAAGGAGTTACAAGGATTAGGATGTCTCGAAGACTTGTTAGTCCATCCTAAGAGGAGACATCATGTGCTCAGTTATCTGTAGGAGCAGGTTTTTACTGTGTATTCACAGCGTCCTTCTAATGATTTTGTCTAGATTTCTAATAAACTCTTCTACACTGTTGCTGTTTACCACTTCTGGTGGCAGTTTAAAAGAGAGAGAGAGAGAGAGAGAGAGAGAATATTAAGTACGATACAAAAATGTGGGAAAACATAACGAATGAACAAGAGAAAGATATAAAATGGAATGCAGAAGAGAGAGAGAGAGAGAGAGAGAGAGAGAGAGAGAGAGAGAGAGAGAGAGAGATATTAAATGCGATGCAAAAAGAAAGAAGATATAACGAACCAAGGAGAGAGAGAACGAGAGAGACTGCTAAGTAAAAATTATGATAGAACATTTCGAACCAGATTACATATGCTCATAGGTATGAATTACGTATTAATCACTGACATTTACTTTTATTTCTTTATTTCTATCTGGAGCTTTCCAAGTACATCAAAGTCCAATAACATACAACAGACGTTTTAGCAACCTGCTGGAAGCGGCAGAGAGTCGTCAAAAACCGCCACCTTGAACCAAACCATAGAAGCCTGATGCGAGCGCGCAGGGGGGGATGTTGGGAGGGAGGGGGAGGGGGAGGGGGGAGGGGGAGGGGGTGTCAAAATGGGGCCCAAGAAGCCGTCATCAGACAGAGTTAACATATAGATGACCGCCGTGGGAGATGAATTTGGACGTGTATATATATATAGACACGTTGGGATTTCCATTTCGAAACTCGAGGCCGTAAATACGAAGCAACATTAAGCCGGGTCCAGATTTATCCTCTCTCTCTCTCTCTCTCTTTCTCTCTCTCTCTCTCTCTCTCTCTCTCTCTCTCTCTCTCTCTCTCTGGCCACTGTTGCCATTACGCCCGACAGAGATGTACGGTTATTTCGTCCATTCTTATGTATGAGATATAAACATTTCTTCTCTCTTGTTCAACCCGCTCTCATTCTTATGTATGAGATATATAGAAATATATATATATAGCTTTTTCAGCTCCAGTAGTTGATTGCTTAAGATCTACGGGTATTGGCCCTCCGAATGCTATTGATTTTATTGTTTATTATTATTATTATTATTATTATTATTATTATTATTATTATTATTATTATTATTATTTTGGAAGAACCTCTTTTAAACAAATTCGAAAAGCCAGTAATAAGAAAAATAGAAAAGATAATATATAAGAGTAATTCGCTGAATTCTGCCATTTTATTCAACAGTATTATTATTATTATTATTATTATTATTATTATTATTATTATTATTATTATTATTATTATTATCATGTAAGATCGGTAGCAAAATGTTCTAGAAGGCCATTAACTTATCATTCGTTCTTCTGTCTAAATGGCAAAACTGATGACAAAGAAAAAAGAAAAATCTCAAGACTAACATACAAAAAGATAAATATAAACACATACATAAACGACTAATACATGACGCACAAACGAAGCCGTATTTCTTTAAAGATAAATTATAATCTCTGACAGCAAGACTTGTCCGCTGCCTTCCAAGAGAATGAAAGACCTCTGGTATTCTGAGGTTAAAGTCGAGAATCACACATTTGGCAACGGGAGACCAGTTGGTTAGGTGACCTTTCGCTTACCATCGTTTGTTTGTTTGTTTGTGTGGTGTTTTTACGTTGCATGGAACCACTGGTTATTCAGCAACGGGACTAACGGCTTTACGTGACTTTGATCCACGTCGACAGTGACCTTCTATCACCTGAAATACACATCTCTAACCCCTCAGTGGAATGCCCGAGAATCGAACTCGCGGCCACCGAGGTGGCATGCCAAGACCAAACCGACCACGTCACTGAGCCGCTTTTCGCTTATTATTGTGACTCATTGCCTTTAAAGGCCACTGCAAATTTAAGCCATGGTCCTTAGGGCCTCTCTGATTGATACACCACTACAATATAATTTCCGTGAAAAGACACATTCACACAAGTAGTCATTATTTCCGAGGACAAACGGAAGCAGGAGCAAACCACACTTCGTGGTTTGGTTACTACTTCGTAGGTGACCACAAAGGAATGCCACTCGCCAGTAACACAGGTCTCCAGCGATTGCTTGTCTGTTGAGAGTTTGGACGTCGGTCTAACAACCTTCTCCAATGTTCATCCCACAAAACCTGGTCTTCAGTTACAAACTTTCTCTAGTCTTCGTCCAGCTACTTCCATATCTAACTCAGCTAGCTAACTATCCTCTGTTTTATTTCCATCTGTCCATCCTTCTGTGGTGTTTGCGCTTGGTAATACTGCGTCACGGGCTTTAAATAATATCTTATTTTGAATGTAAACGGTGTAATTCGCATACAGTAAATTATTAAAACACTTTTCAGTTGCAAATGTACACCCAGATATCCTTTTATTTACCTAAAACTTAGACATAGCGTAACTATTTAAAGCCAGGGACGCAGTGTTACCATGCACGACCACCACAGGCGAATGGACAGATGGGCAAAAACAGAGTATAGTCTGTTCCCTTTTCACCACATGAGCAAATCATCTCGATATCCACCAAATTAGGTGAAGTCAGGTGTGAGAGAATAGAAAATATAGAATTTCGGCCAGAGCCACGCATTTGGGACCTATGAGGTCATTCAGAGCTGAAACGGAAATTGACAGCAAAAGTTTGAAAGGTGTAACAGAAAGCAAACTTCTCAACTGCAGTATGAAACAATTGCTAGGAGAGCTTGTAAAGTAAGAGGGAAGAAAGAGAATATGGACGGAGGTACAGTAAAAGAAATGAAAATGGTAGCAGCTAGGGGCCGAAGGGATGCTGCAAAGAACCTTTAGTAATGCCTACAGTGAACAGTATGAGGTACACTAACGCCACCCCACCCACAACCACAACCAGATTGGTCAGGTGTGAGTAACAATAAATCAGAAGAGTACCATCCAGTGAAAAAAAACAGGAAGAAATGATAGAAGCAGAAACATCTGCTGGTTTTACAAGTAAGTCTATCTTAGTTCAACCAGACCACTGAGCTGATTAACAGCTCTCCTATAAAGGACAGGCCCCAAGAAGGATTAGATATTTTTACATGGCTAGGAACCAACTGGTTACCTAGCAACGGGACCTACAGCATATTGTAGGATCCGAACCAGAAATAAGTTCCTCTGATTCCACGTTGGCAGAGCGGAGGAGAGTCGAACTCGCGACTGCCGAATTGGTAGGCGAGCACGTAAACCACTCGTCCAACGAAGAACTACTCCTATAACCACACGAAGATCTTCACTCATTCTTAGGGGCTTAGTCTACCTTGTCTTGCGCCTTACTGTGACCCATTCCCACCCACGTCATGTACACAGCGTCTTACAGTGTTAACGGTGGGCACTCACCCAAGTACTACAGAGATCAAGTGCCAATTTCCACTTGCTAACTCCTGAGGACCTCCAGCTTATCACGCAACTTCACTCAAAGGCTCTTAACTCCCCATCAATCAACCCTTTTATCGAGGCACTGGAGTCCCGCCATTACCGAGAAGAACAGTTAGGCTTAAGTCACTGACGAGCCTAAATAGGTTTTGGGTGCTTCCACGTCCCTTTACCCGGAGCTGCCCAGTTCCCCCAACCCCCAAGGGCCCCTAGGCGGGATCTTCACCCTCGCTAGGGGCCCTATGAGGAGTAGTCTTCTTCTTCTTCCTCTCTCATCCCAAATCATCCCACCACCACCACCCCGACCTCCCCTTTTAACCCACTTCCGTCGATCGTCGTCTCCCATCAACTATTCAGCCTACGGAGTCGTAATTCGCTCACCTAATCCCGTAAAATACTCATTTATCCCATTACGCCCCTTAGCCGATTTTAGCGTTCTCTCTCTCTCTCTCTCTCTCTCTCTCTCTCTCTCTCTCTCTCTCTCCATTTGAGGGGGGACCAATTTTGCGACTTTGAACTACTTAAGAAACTTTGCGCGGTGGATGGATGGAGAGAGAAAGTGGGTGGTCGAAAGTGCCAATAACAGGCCCCTGCCATTATTGGCTTTTAACCTCCCAGGAAGTGAGAGAGAGAGAGAGAGAGAGAGAGAGAGAGAGAGAGAGAGAGAGAGAGAGAGCAAAACAGGTGATACAGACACTGGGATGGGAGAGAGAGAGAGAGAGAGAGCTGGCACAGAAACTGGGAGGGAGAGAGCGAAAGAGAAAGATCTGAAAAAGCACTGAAATACAAGGAACATATGACAACCATTCTCCCGTGAACATAAAAAAAAAGGACAGAAAGAAAAAGTTAGAGACAGAGAAAGGAGGCCTGGAAATTGATAAAGAGCTGGAAAGGAACAATGAGGACTTCATTTCGTAAATGAGACTGAGAGAGAGAGAGAGAGAGAGAATGTCCAGAAACATCTATTGACTGGTTGCTGGAACTCAGGTCTTCACTGTTTAAAGGAAGAATATGAGAGAGAGAGAGAGAGAGAGAGAGAGAGAGAGAGAGAGAGAGAGAGTAATATCGATGTGGGACACATCTGTATTGGTAGTAAACAAAGGAGCCCTCCGAGCAAGATAGTCACAATTCTAGGCAATCTCAATTTGGAAAGCTCAGAACACAGCTACCAAAGATGTAATGTGGAAGATACTGAACGGACCTTAGGTGCAGAAGGCAGTTTGAATCGTGTTCAGGACATCACTCTGCTGAAGATGACATCCTGTTGGCAACGCCTCGCTACGATCAATGGAATGTCTTCCGATTATGAGAAAGGGAGAGTGAGAGGTTTGGCTTAAAAAGTTTATGTGAGATTATGGAAGGGGGCGAGTGACTGGTTATGTTAAAAAGTACTAGGTCTCATGTAAGTTAGTCAAAGTCTGACAAAATCAACGAGGAATCTTTTGATGTTGACTAGCTAGGTTTGAAAGTAGGGATCATCTACGTTAAGAATAATCACTGAAATCTTTTGACGAAGGTGTAACTGATGTGATATTACGAAAAAAGGGAGAGCGACTGGTTACGTTTAAATGTCACACAATGGACGAACATCCTCGTGCCTATATAGCCCAGGCCCGAAGAAAACACTTAAGTGGAAAAAAGAGAAGACACTTTAATAGTGAAGGAAATCAGAGACGTGACCACAATTTCTATTTTAAATTTCGGCAATGAAAATGTGGGAAGAGGTTCTCTAATGGGTGCTACGCAGTTTGAATATCGATGAATGCTATACAATAAAAATGGCGAGAGGTAGCATGACAAGTGTCACGCTGTCCCCGGTAAAGAGAAGGAAACAAAAACCCAAATACAGATTCTGTCGAATTCCGGTTCTGCACTTAGGATCTGTACCAATCCACCTCCACCAGAACAGCAGAGTCAGCGCGCATATTTCTTGATGGCCGAGTAGTCACAGTCAATGTTTATCGCTGCCTCTAAATCAAGCCATGGTTCGAATCCTAGCTGGTGCATTTGTATTATCAGTAATGATTCTTCTTGGGTGGAAGTTATTTCCATGGTATACTGAATTCGATATTAAATTACATTTTTAACTAAATATTTGTAAATAGTTAACTGTGTAGATGTTATATATATAATATAAAAAACTATAAATTTATTTATTCATATATTACATATAATTATATCCACACCACACACACACATATATATATATATATATAATATATATATATATATAATATATATATATATATATATATATATATATATATATATAGCATATATAACATATATTATAATTATGTCCACACCCAAATATATATTATATATATATATATATATATATATATAATATATATACATACATTAAGCTACAATTGTCCTTTAATAATAAATTTGTTCTACCTCGGAATGAATATATTTTCACATATGCAAACCGAAGTGGAATTTTTTAGTTGTCCTGATTCCTCCTCTGTCCGCGGGTTCGAACCCACGAGAGGACGAAATTATCAACTAAAAAATTTCCCTTCAGTTTAGATATCTTAAAAAAATATTAGTTCCGAGGTAGAGCGAATTTGGAATATATAAAGGACATTTGTAGCTTAATAATGCATGTATATGAATCATGGTGATGTGATAAAAATTCATATATATAATACATGTAGTTGTATACGCTACAAGAAAACACAGAGTTCATCCTTCCGCGATGGCTTGCCTCAGAATTCATTTGAAAGTCAAATTTGGAATGTTAAATTGTCGCTGGTAGGTACAGCCCTACTCTCTCTCTCCTCTCTCTCTCTCTCTCTCTCTCTCTCTCTCTCAAGCTCCAAGATGATACATCTCCCAATTTTGCTTACCATTCTCTCTGGGACTTATCGAAAATCAATTGAAGAATATATTCATATTTCAGTTTAATCTCTGCATTATTATTATTATTATTATTATTATTATTATTATTATATTATTTATTATTATTACAATAGCTGTTTCAACGGCATTTAATTTATATAGAATCTTCTCAATTCTTCTTATTATCTCTCGTCAGCATGTAGCAGGTGTATTAAGTTTCTAAGGACATGTAAAGATTTTTCATTTGTCTTAGGTTTTATTCCTCTAACGTGTCGACAGCGCACAGGCAGTCATCTATGAGAGTTTACAGTACAGTGAATTAAGATACAGTTTACAAGTATTTATAGCATGCAAGGTCGTGTACAATCGGTGGGCGGGTCGGTGGGAACGGATTTTAATTGGTCGTTGGATGGAAACGAAATCTCCCCCTGAGGCGTTCTGACCTACGTAGTTTGGACGGGGTTTATTAGCGTCGGTTGGGTGTTGTTTTTGGTACCCACCTCTTGGGCGGCAGGCTGTACAATTGATATATCTTCCGCTCGTTCTCTCCCGCTTTCTCTCTCTACTTCTTCCGCTCTCTTTCTCTCTCTGCTTGCTCTCTCTTCTCTTTCTGCAAGTTCCTCTCTCTCTCTCTCCTCTCTCTCTCTCGTTCGCTCCTTCTAACGCTCTCTCTTTCTCTCTCTGCCTGCTCTCTCTCTCTCTTTCTCTCTCTCTGTTTGCTCTCTCTCTCTCTTTCTCTTTCTCTCTCTCTCTCTCTCTCTCTCTCTGATATATGTAGAAATCACAAGGACTGACTATTCTCCTATCTGGTGACTTCAACTTTCCTTTCGTAGAATGGAAAGAACGAATAGGAGATTGTGGTTGTACTTATACATATAAAAAAAGAGAGTAATAGTAGTGCAGAAGATAAGAGGCAATTTGAAAAGCTATTAGATATGCTACTAGAATACAACATTCAAACAAATAAATCACCTGCCAACAAGAAAGGAAAATACTTTAGACCTAGTATTTGTGAACGAGATGAATTATGTTAAAGAAATAATAGTTTATAATGCGAATATTTCAGACCATAATGTCATAGAATTAACAGTTCATTCCAAAGCAAGTGAAAATAGAGATAAGCAAGAAATGAAAAGTGGGAAGGATATGGAAAATACAACTTTCTACAGTAAAAATATAAAATGGTCAGAAATTAATGAAGAATTAAACAAAGATTGGGATAACATTTTCGTAAGTGATGACATAAGGGTAAATACGGAGATATTATATAAAATATTGGAGAGAAATAGTGGAAAAATATATACCGAAGAAGAAAAGTAAACATCATTCATGCATACCAAGAGACAGAAGGATCTTGTTCCAGAAAATCAGAAAGTGGAAAAAAGGTCTTGCAAAAGAAAAAAATGCATGGAAAGTTATAGAACTAAAAAGTAAGATAGAAAATGCAGAACAAAAGATTATACAATCAAAAGAAAATGAAAAACGGGACTTGGAAGAAAAAACCCTATTAAATATCAAGCAAAAACCCCAAGCTATTATACTCATATGCGAAGAAGATGAATAAAAGAAGAATGGAAATAGGCCCTCTGAGAGTTGAAGGGAGATTAACGAATGAAAAAAAAAAGGAAATTTGCAACATACTGGCAGAACGATATAAGAGAGAATTCACCCCTAGAATAGATAATGAAGATAATGATATAGAAGTAAGGGATGAAAATAGTGAATATTTAGCTGACATAGATATTAATGAAGCTGATATTGTGAGGCTATTAATGAAATTAAAAATGGAGCTGCTGCAGGGCCATGATGGAATCCTGCTATTTTGGTGTTAAAGAAAGTAGTTCATTCTATCGCAAAGCCACTTGCAATATTATTAAGACAAAGTGTAGATACAGGCAAGATTTATGATGAGCACACAAATTAGCATATATTACCCCTACTTTCAAAAGTGGATCAAAAGACTAGAGGCAAGTAATATAGGCCTGTGAGTCTAACATCACATATTATGAAAGTGTATGAAAGGGTAATGAAGAAAAATATTATGAAAACATTTAATAAAAAATAATTTGTTTAATAAAGGACAAAACATGGTTTCGTACCCGGAAAAAGTACACAAACCCAACTGTTAGTCCACCGTGAGAACATATTCAAAAATATGAAAAGCGGAAATGAAACAGATGTGGTTTATTTAGACTTTGCAAAAGCTTTTTGATAAAGTACCACCATATATTAGCGAAGAAAATTAGAAAACACAATATCGTGGATAAAGTAGGAAGATGGTTAAAAGAATTTTTACACAACAGAAAACAGATAGTTATTGCAAACGACGAGAGAAATCGGATGAAGTCAAGGTAATATCCGGTGTGCCGCAAGGTACGGTGTTAGCTGCAATACTGTTTGTTTATTATGATTGAAGACATAGACAATAATGTGAAGGATTCGGTAGTGAGTAGTTTCGCAGATGACACAAGAATAAGTAGAGAAATTACTTGTGATGAAGATAGGAACGCTCTACAAAGAGACCTTAACAAAAGTATATGATTGGGCAGAGGTAATAGGATGGTATTTAACTCTGATAAATTTGAATCAATAAATTATGGAGACAGAGAAAGAAAGCTATATGCATATAAGGGACCTAATAATGAGACCATCACAAATAAGGAAGCAGTTAAAGACCTTGGTGTGATGATGAATAGGAACATGTTATGCAATGATCAAATAGCAACTCTGTTGGCAAAATGTAAAGCAAAAATGGGAATGTTGTTACGGCACTTCAAAACAAGAAAAGCTGAACACATGATTATGCTTTATAAAACATATGTTCGTAGTCCACTTGAATATTGCAATATGATATGGTACCCACACTATCAAAAGGATATTGCAACAAATAGAGAGTGTACAAAGGTCCTTTACAGCTAGAATAGAAGAAGTTAAGGACCTAGACTACTGGGAAAGACTACAATTCTTAAAATTATATAGTCTAGAAAGGAGAAAGAGAACGCTACATGATAATTCAGGCATGGAAACAAACAAGAATAGAAGGAATAGCAGAAAATATCATGGAACTAAAAATATCAGAAAGAGCAAGCAGAGGTAGATTAATAGTGCCCAAAAAACTTACCAGGAAAATAAGGAAAGCAAACACCGGACATTAATCCACTACACACCAGCATCGATAATGCAGCGTCTATTCAATGCGTTGCCAGCTCATCTGAGGAATATATCAGGAGTGGAGCGTAGATGTGTTTAAGAATAAGCTCGACAAATATCTAAACTGCATCCCAGACCATCCAAGATTAGAAGATGCAAAATATACCGGAAGATGTACTAGCAACTCTCTGGTAGACATTAGAGGTGCCTCACACTGAGGGACCTGGGGCAACCCGAACAAGATGTAAGGTCTGTAAGGTAAGGTCTCTGTCTCTCCCCCCTCGATCTCTCTCTCTCTCTCTCTCTCTCTGTCTCTCCCCCCTCGATCTCTCCTCTCTCTCTCGTGGATGTATACGTAGTCGGTTGGTTTCTTGCGCCATTTCTTCTTATGATGGTGGGGAGAAACTCTGTTTCTTTTACCGTGTTGATAGTCGGTTTTTTTCTCTCTAATATAGTAAAGCTTCAAGATAACGTAGGCGTTTTCGGTCCGGTGCAATGGTCAATAATTTCTATGTTCTTTATAAGCTCAGCTCTTTCTGGTCTCCTGTTGTGTTTTTTCCCTATAGTGAATGAAAATGGCCCCCTCTTGAAGATGACACGAGAGACGCTTGGAGAGTCTGGTAGTGGTCATCCCGATATAAGAATGGTGGCATCCATCCACCGAGCATGTGAATTCGTAGATGACACTCCTTCTCTTCAAAGACGTTTCTGGGGGCGCCGGGTTGTTTCTAAGAAGCAGCTGGCTGGTTTTCATGCTTTTGTAATAAATTATGAGGCTAATTTTATCACTTTCTGTAGTGGGGGAGACATTTCACTGATTATTTTCCTTATAGTTTCCTTTTCGTTCTTCCAAATATTTGTGGAGCATATGATTTTTATAAAATATTTTTATAGCTCCACTTTGGTCGTTAGTTACGGTCGTTCTTTCTTGGTGCCATTTATTTATGGAGTCCCTCGTTTGGCGTTCGACCATACGGTTTGAAAAGTTATTATTAATGAGAATTGTGTAGACCTTTCGATTTCCCTGGTGGTTTCTCTCCATGTGGAACAGTGTGTAAGGGCGCGGGGGCGGACGAAGGCATCTACCACCGATCTTTTATACCTGTCTGGGCACTCGCTGGACCATTAAGGCATAGAACAGGGTTTGTGGGTTCTTGTAAACCGTGGTGGTGTATCCCGTAGGGGTCTGCTGTACCCGAACGTCCACGTCCAGGAAGGGTGGGCACGTCAACGCTGCGTTCACACGTGAAGTGGAGGACGGAGCATTCTTCGAAGGTGTTTCTTAAAGTTTCAAGGTCCTCTTCTCTGTCAACTTTTATGAAGGTGTCGTCTATGTAGCGGTAGTATTGGGGAGGACAGGGGATCTTATTGAAAAACTCTTTCTTCGACGACACTCATGTAGAAGTTGGCAAATAGAACCCCTAATGGGGATCCCATTGCCACGCCGTCAATCTGGCAATAAAGATGTCCTCTGTGGGTCGTGAATGGTGCCTTCTTGGTACATATTTCAAGGAGGGATTTTAGGGCTTCCTTGGGGATGTTCAAAGCCTGTGTCTCCCTCACATCTGTATACTCTGTCGAGGATGTGTTCAATCGTCTCGTCGACTGGAAACGTTCGTGGAAGAGGCTCTCGACGTCAAGAGGAGGCGATGATACCTGTAGACGGAGAGTCTCGGAGTTTACGTTAAAAAGTCGGTAGATGACTGTAGACAATACCTGTCAGGGATATATGGCGTGAGGAGTTCATTGAGTCTCTTCGCGATTTTGTAAGTCGGGGTTGGGATTTGGCTTATAATAGGGCGAAGAGGATTTCCAGGCTTGTGGGTTTTTACGGTGCCGTAAATATACCCTGGATTAAAGTCACCCTGGGCAAGGGGAAGTCTGGGAGCATTCCTAGCGGCATGGATTCTTTCGACCGTCCTATTAATGTCTCGTCGGATGTCTTCGATGGGGTTCTTGTTGATTTTTCTGAATTTGGATTGATCAGCCAGTATTTGGTCCAGTTTCTCGTGATATTCTGAGGTCTTGATGAGCACTAGGGCAGCAGCTTTGTCTGCCCTTCTTATTGTTATTCTTGGTTTGATTTCAAGTTTTTAGCAGTTTCTTTCAATTCTCTGGTAAGGATAGCGCTTCTGTATGGGGCTCCTCGGTCGGTAAGGGCTTCTGCTAACAGTAAGGGCTGGAGGGAGTCGCTCGACCTGACCCTGCCTTCGTCCTCGAGGGACTGGATAGAGTCAAGGAGGACTTCGACCTCCAGGCGCTTGCGTGTGGGTTTGGCTTTTTTGTCACGTGGGTATTGAGCCCAAGATTAAGGAGATCTTCTTCTTCGGGTGTCGGTTTATATTCCGTGAGGTTGATGAAATCATTCTTTTTTCGGGGAATTTTCAAACTTCCTCCATTAAGCCTCACAAGTTTCTTAAGTATTCCACTTTCTCTCTTGCGGTAATCCTTCTGCTGTAGGCGCTGGAGGGCGGCATCAATGTCTGGACGGGGGGTTCCTTGGGAAGCTGCTTGTCTCTGTGTTTGTAGTGTATCTAATTCTCTTTTTATTTCTCTCCTCTCTTTCTTCTTCTTCTTCAGCTGGCGGAGCACCAATGTCTTCCTGAAGGATGTAGTGTTGTCTTCTCTCGTCGCAGCTGGATCATGGAGCCGTAGACGGGTATAATTAGGAAGGAGGCCTTCTCTGAGGGCAGTAGCATTGAATACAATAGCT
Source organism: Macrobrachium nipponense (assembly GCF_015104395.2). NCBI lineage: Eukaryota > Metazoa > Arthropoda > Malacostraca > Decapoda > Palaemonidae > Macrobrachium > Macrobrachium nipponense. The sequence continues at coordinate 31,968,032 of NC_087214.1, read as the reverse complement.
GTTTCAACGGCATTTAATTTATATAGAATCTTCTCAATTCTTCTTATTATCTTTTTTCTCGTCAGCATGTAGCAGGTGTATTAAGTTTCCTAAGGACATGTAAAGATTTTCATTTGTCTTAGGTTTATTCCTCTAACGTGTCGACAGGCCACAGGCAGTCATCTATGAGAGTTTACAGTACAGTGAATTAAGATACAGTTTACAAGTATTTATAGCATGCAAGGTCGTGTACAATCGGTGGGCGGGTCGTGGGAACGGATTTTAATTGGTCGTTGGATGGAAACGAAATCTCCCCCTGAGGGCGTTCTGACCTACGTAGTTTGGACGGGGTTATTAGCGTCGGTTGGGTGTTGTTTGGGGTACCCACCTCTTGGGCGGCAGGCTGTACAATTGAATTATCTTCCGCTCGTTCTCTCTCCGCTTTCTCTCTCTACTTCTTCCGCTCTTTCTCACTCTCTTGTCTCTCTCTCTCTTTCTCTTTCTGCAAGTTCCTCTCTCTCTCTCTCTCTCTCTCTCTCGTTCGCCTCCTTCTAACGCTCTCTCTCTCTCTCTGCCTGCTCATCCTCTCTCTCTCTTTCTCTTTCTCTCTCTGTTTGCTCCTCTCTCTCTCTCTTTCTCTTTCTCTCTCTCTCTCTCTCTCTCTGTGTCTCTCTCCCCCCTCGAGACCTCATCAAGACCTCAGAATATCACGAGAAACTGGACCAAATACTGGCTGATCAATCCAAATTCAGAAAAATCAACAAGAACCCCATCGAAGACATCCGACGAGACATTAATAGGACGGTCGAAAGAATCCATGCCGCTAGGAATGCTCCCAGACTTCCCCTTGCCCAGGGTGACTTTAATCCAGGGTATATTTTACGGCACCGTCAAAAACCCACAAGCCTGGAAACCTCCTCTTCGCCCTATTATAAGCCAAATCCCAACCCCGACTTACAAATCGCGAAGAGACTGAATGAACTCCTCAACGCCATATATCCCGACAGGTATTGTCTACAGTCATCTACCGACTTTTTACGTAAACTCCGAGACTCTCCCGTCTACAGGGTATCATCGCCTCTCTTTACGTCGAGAGCCTCTTCACGAACGTTTCCAGTCGACGAGACGATTGAACACATCCTCGACAGAGTATACAGATGTGAGACACAGGCTTTGAACATCCCGAGGAAGCCCTAAAATCCCTCCCCCTTGAAATATGTACCAAGAAGGCACCATTCACGACCCACAGAGGACATCTTTATTGCCAGATTGACGGCGTGCAATGGGATCCCCATTAGGGGTTCTTTTAGCCAAACTTCTACATGAGTGTCGTCGAAGAAAGAGTTTTCAATAAGATCCCCTGTCCTCCCCAATACTACCGCTACATAGACGACACCTTCATAAAAGTTGACAGAGAAGAGGACCTTGAAACTTTAAGAAACACCTTCGAAGAATGCTCCGTCCTCCACTTCACGTGTGAACGCAGCGTTGACGGTGCCCTACCCTTCCTGGACGTTCGGGTACAGCAGACCCCTACGGGATACACCACCACGGTTTACAAGAACCCAAACACCCAAAACCCGGGTCTATGCCTTAATGGGTCCAGCGAGTGCCCAGACAGGTATAAAAGATCGGTGGTAGATGCCTTCGTCCGCCGCGCCCTTACACACTGTTCCACATGGAGAGAAACCACCAGGGAAATCGAGAGGTCTACACAAGTTCTCATTAATAATAACTTTTCAAAACCGTATGGTCGAACGCCAAACGAGGGACTCCATAAATTAAAATGCACCAAGAAGAAACGACCGTAACTAACGACCAAAGTGGAGCTATAAAAATATTTTATAAAAATCATATGCACCACAAATATTTGGAAGACGAAAAGGCTATAAGGAAAATAATCAGTGAAAATGTCTCCCCCACTACAGAAAGTGATAAAATTAGCCTCATAATTTATTACAAAAGCATGAAAACCAGCCAGCTGCTTCTTAGAAACAACCCGGCGCCCCCAGAAACGTCTTTGAAGAGAAGGAGTGTCATCTACGAATTCACATGCTCGGTGGATGGATGCCACCATTCTTATATCGGGATGACCACTACCAGACTCTCCAAGCGTCTCTCGTGTCAATATTCAAGAAGGGGCCATTTTCATTCACTATAGGGAAAAAACACAACAGGAGACCAGAAAGAGCTGAGCTTATAAAGAACATAGAAATTATTGACCATGCACCGGACCGAAAACGCCTTCGTTATTTTGAAGCTTTACTTATATTAGAGAAAAAACCGACTATCAACACGGTAAAAGAAACAGAGTTTCTCCCCACCATCATAAGAAGAAAGGGCGCAAGAAAACCAACCGACTACGTATACATCCACGAGAGAGAGAGGAGAGATCGAGGGGGGAGAGACAGAGAGAGAGAGAGAGAGAGAGAGAGAGATCGAGGGGGGAGAGAGAAGAGAGAGAGAGAGAGAGAGAGAAAGAGAAAGAGAGAGAGAGGAGCAAACAGAGAGAGAAAGAGAAAGAGAGAGAGAGGAGCAGGCAGAGAGAGAAAGAGAGAGCGTTAGAAGGAGCGAACGAGAGAGAGAGAGAGAGAGAGAGGAACTTGCAGAAAGAGAAAGAGAGAGAGCAAGAGAGAGAGAAAGAGCGGAAGAAGTAGAGAGAGAAAGCGGGAGAGAACGAGCGGAAGATATATCAATTGTTACAGCCTGCCGCCCAAGAGGTGGGTACCCCAAACAACACCCAACCGACGCTAATAACCCCGTCCAAACTACGTAGGGTCAGAACGCCTCAGGGGAGATTTCGTTTCCATCCAACGACCAATTAAAATCCGTTCCCACCGACCCGCCCACCGATTGTACACGACCTTGCATGCTATAAATACTTGTAAACTGTATCTTAATTCACTGTACTGTAAACTCTCATAGATGACTGCCTGTGCGCTGTCGACACGTTAGAGGAATAAACCTAAGACAAATGAAATCTTTACTGTCCTTAGGAACTCTTAATACACCTGCTACATGCTGACGAGAAAAAGATAATAGAAGAATTGAGAAGATTCTATATAAATTAAATGCCGTTGAAACAGCTATTGTATTCAATGCTACTGCCCTCAGAGAAGGCCTCCTTCCTTATTATTATTATTATTATTATTATTATTATTATTATTATTATTATCATCCAGTTATAAATAACTATTTTCGGTTCCGTGTACAGAACATCTAATCAAAACGACTGACATTTTATAATAAAAGTTTACACTCGAAATATATAAACAAAATTCCTCCACTCATTTAGCCCAAACAACACTTTAAGGACGATTTAAGGACGATATTTCCAACAAGATCTTTCCCCGTTTTATCCCAGTCTCGATCAAGCCATGAAAAACCAGCAAGCCCACGAAAAATTTCGTTATCTTACCGAATACTGCCCAAAAAGAAAAAAGAAAAAAGAAAAAATCCATCCCTTAACAGCGCGTCACCAAGTGCCAAGTTTTCATTCTGCTCAATAGATGGCGCTGTAATACAGCGGCAAAGGTGGTGGAGGCGTTTTCTCTCAGTAAACGGTCCACCTGTCCCCCGAGTCGCATTGCTCTCTCAATAGATGGCGCTGTACTACAGCGGCAACGGCGGAGGCGGCGTTTTCTCTGGGTAGGCGGTATTCCTTCCCCGAGTTTGCTTCTCCCTCAATAGATGGCGCTGCGTGGCGGCTCGAGACAGTTTCTAGTTTCTCTCGATAGATGGCGCTGCACCACAGACATCGTGTCTCGGGCCCTCAGTTGATGGCACTGCATTTGATCCGAATCACGCTTTCCTCAATAGATGGCGCTGATGGTCATCTGGAAGGAGTTTTCATCTGAATGGAGTTTCGCTCAACAGATGGCGGTGTTTTAACTCTTTCATTCCCTTTCATACCGAGTGGGGGCTGTGATAATGATAACTGTTTAAATGAAGGAATTTCCACTGATTTCTTGACGCTCTTTCCCGCTGTTAATGAGATTGAATGAGTTTTGGAATCATTTCAAGAAAGCAATTTATATAAATAGATTTCGTTACTCAATTGTTTTATTGATACGATTCAGATACTGCATACTCGGTAAATGATGGTCATTCATATGCGTTACCTCTTCATAAAGAGAGCTAATTAGGGATCATAATAATAACCTATGGATATAAAAGGCAATTTCTGTCTGTCTGTCTGTCTGTTATGCATGCACAGACTATGAAAGCTAGGGTTACCAAATTTTTACCATAGGCTCCCCTACCCCACAGGAAAATTTTGCCAAAATCCAAAATTCGAGGGACGTTTCTAAGGGGTCCTTAACCCCTCTTTTTTTTTTTACAACTTGCGGAGTTGACACCAAACTCTTTGGATTTTTCACAACTTCTCTGGCTTGACAGGATCCCAAGTGATTACCTATTCTGAAAATGATTGCATAATCCTCCCCGTAGGGGTTGTTATTACGAACGGCATGCCCCTTTTTATCCCGAGCAACGCCGGGTACAGCAGCTAGTAATATATAATAATAATAAAGTTTCAACTAACCAGGACTACAACCAAATACAACTCAGGAACAGACATACATAGAGGCAAAGTATTGGCAATAGAGTTTGCGATTAATATTTTCATTTTAAGCAAGCAGTTATAAATAATACCAAAAATTATAATAGTAAAAAAATATATAATTTTTTGAACAATTATAAATAATTACGAAAAGATTTATGAATAATCACAAACCAGCAATAGATAATTATGAAAAGTTATATATAATTACAAGCATAATTACAAATAATTATGAAAATTGTTATATTTAATGACAAAAGCAGTTATATATAAATAATTGTGAAAACAAATAAAAAATGAACATAATTATAATTATGAAAAGTTATGCAAACAACGGTGTAAACAATCATTATAATTATAAGTAATTATGAAAACTACGAACAATAAGTTATAAATAACTAATAAAACCATTATAAAGTCCACACTTAACCTACAATACAGTTATTCCAACAATTATCAATAGCCAAAACACAAGCTAGAGAGAAAAAAAAACTTGAAAGCTACCCATTCAAATATTTCTTCTCCCTCCCACAGGTGATGTTGGTCCGAAGCAGCGCGGTGTGGGCATGGGTCTGGGTATGGGCGTGCATGGGCGTGAGGGGGGCGATAGCAGCCTGTACCATGGCGGAGTTTCCTTGTCGCAACAAACAGTGCGTCAGCTTAGACAGGTACTGCGACGGTGTGGAAGACTGTGAGGACGGGACGGATGAACCAAACAGCTGTTCTCGTAAGTATGAGAAAGGTCTATTTTACATACATACACCATATGCACACACACACACACACACACACACTATATATATATATATATATATATATATATATATATATATATATATATATATATATATATATATATATATTGACCTCTGATTCTGTGCTCCACCCCCACCCCAACCTCTCTCTCTCTCTCTCTCTCTCTCTCTCTCTCTCTCTTCTCTCTCTCTCTCTCTCTCTCTCTCTCTCTCTGTTATTTAACTGCAAATGTTGTGTTGATAAATATATAATATGTATTTCTCTTACTCTCTATAGCAAACACTTCATTTTTAATAGCTCTTTCGGCCTGGAGGAAAATGTATGAAGCGATACGAACAAACGTAGGCTTCCTAATAAATCCCTTTCCATAGTTCCATTAGTCTCGCTCTCTATCTCTCTCTCTCTCTCTCTCTCTCTCTCTCTCTCTCTCTCTCTCTCTATATATATATATATATATATATATATAATATATATATATATATATATCTATATATATATATATATATATATATATTTAGCCAAGGCCCACAGGAAAAATAAAAGAAGGAGTACCGAGCGCTTTCGTGTTATTTCAACACATTTTTGATGTACAATGCTAAAACGTAAATTCGTATATTCACTATTATTATAACCATAGCAATCAAGTTAAGAAGGCTACTTTTTCTTCCATGTTTTTAAGAGCCTTACGTATCTGCAGCCCGGAATTTCTTCAGGAAGAGTTTGAAAATATTTTCAACATATCGGAAAAATTAAAATACCCTAAATATTTATTGAATGTGCTTTACAAAAAGCACAAAAAAACACTTTATTCTGTAAACTCCGAGAATGCTTTTAATAATGACAATGTGCTCGTTTTACCATATAATGACCTCTTACGGAGGGTTCCAAGTTTTTGCAAGTATTTTAATATTAATGTTGTTTTTAGGTTTTCAAATACACTGAAAAACATACTAATAAGGAATTCTGCCAAAGTTTCTCAGGGCTGCATTGACGGGGTTCTTCCTTGCACGAACTGCAAGTGTTTTTATCTCGGACAATCTGGGAAGGGACTCGACACCAGAATTAAACAAACACAGATATAGTGTGAGAACGGGACAAATGTCGAATGCTTTGTTTTTTACACCATTAATAATTTAATCACATCATTCATTGGGAGGGGTCAAAAGTTGTTTTATATTGTAATAATATAACTCATAGGAATATTATTGAATCTGCTTTTATCAAATATCACAGTGACTTAATGAATGTAAGCCAGGGTATGTACAAACTGGACCCATTTGTTGTTAACGAGATTTGTAAGGTTGTTTTTCAATTTTTTCAGTTTTATGTTTACTTTGTTAAATGTTCTCTGTAGTTTTAGCATTGTACCTCGAAAATGTGTAGAAACACGAAAGCGCTCGGTACTCTTTCCTTTTATTTTTCCTGTGGCCTTGGCTGAATATATTGTCACACGCTATTTAGTGACATATAAGCATATATATATATATATATATATATATATATATATATATATATATATATATATATATGTTGTACACACACACACACACACACACACACACACACACATATATATATATATTATATATATATATATATATATATATATATATATATGTGTGTGTGCGTGTGTGTGTGTGTGTGTGTACAACATATATATAATATATTATATATATATATATATATATATATATATATATATATATACATATATATATATATATATATATATATATATAATATATATATATATATATATATATCTATATATATATATATATATATATATATATATATATATATATATATATATATATATATATATATATATAAACACACACACACACACCACACATATATAAATATATATATATATATATATATATATATATATATATATATATATATATATATATAGAGAGAGAGAGAGAGAGAGAGCGAGACGGAGAGAGAGAGAGAGAGATGAGAGAGAGAGGAGAGAGAGGAGCTATGGAAAGGGATTTATTAGGAAGCCGACGTTTCGTATCGCTTCATACATTTTCCAGGCCGAAAGAGCTATTAAAAATGAAGTGTTTGCGTATAAAGAGTAAGAGAAATACATATTATATATTTATCAACACCACATTAGCAGTTAAATAACAGAACGAGAGAGAGAGAGAGAGAGAGAGAGAGAGAGAGAGAGAGAGAAGAGAGAGAGAGAGAGAGAGGTTGGGGTGGGGGTGGAGCACAGAATCAGAGGTCAAAATCAAGAGCAAACTATGCAATGAACAATTGGTTTCTGCCGACTGGTGAATGTTGGTAGCGACAGTATTCAATTTGATCATTATAGATTCAGAGGTGGTTAATTCTTCCATGCTTCTCGTTCTACCCACAATACTCAAAGTCGCTGGCGTCTATACGCGTTCTGCAAGTCTTGCTGTGGTGTCTCACATTCGACAGATCAGGACTAAATAGTCGACTGCCTGTTCTATAGCTAATCCCCTGGTGAGAGGAGACTCGGATCTTTAGTAGCCTCCTGGTACACCCTATGTATGTGTCCAGATTACATCTGGGACAGGTATAATTTGTAAAATACACCGGAGGTAAATATGGGGCTAATCCGATCCTTGAAATGGGGGAGGGACTCGAAGGTTCGGGGGTTTATCGGGATTAACTTTAGACTGAGTGCAGGTATTTGTCCATTGATTGAACTAATACATTTTTTCCTGAATCTTTCGTCAGGTAAATAAAGGAATCTGGCATATAGACGTAATTTAGGGGCACTGAGAACCATGGGTGGGGGGTTTACTTTCTAAAGAAGCTATCTGTTAAGGGATCTATGGCAGATTGATGGTGGGAAGTAATTGTTCTTAACATAGTTGGTGAGGAAAGCAAGCCAACTGGAGGTCAAATTAAAAGCTCTATGGAGGAGAGTGGACGCCGAATCCATCTTAGAATTAAAAAACCAGCTGTAAAAATGAGTACCTAGGGCAGTAAAAGTATTTGTCTCATAAACTGCCAGTGTGGAAACCTTTTTCGTCTTTGGTAACTTTTACGTCCAGGAAGGGAAGTGAGTTGTAGATTTCTTTTTCAACAGAAATTTAATATTAAGGTGTTGGGTCTTCAAATGTTCTAGAAAAGGGTCAACTTGGCTACGATATCTTAAGAGGGCTATCTATCCAGGGCTTGCCAATCGCCATCCCGTCTTCTGTCTGTATAGGGTACCCTCAAATACAAAGGCAGTGTCCAGCTATAATCTCAAAACTAGATGGGACCCCTTCTTTACACAAAAAAAAAAAAAAAACGAAAAAAAAACGACTACAAATTTCTGAGAAAAATTGCTAAGGGGGTGTTAATATAAATGATATAATGTCTATATATCTTATTTTTTATACTCAAATACTGTTTACTTCTAATAGCTATTTCAACCTCGAAAATGTATCATGCGATACTAAACGTCGGCTTCCTAATAAATGAATAGAAAACAGAATACCTTTTGATAGCTCCATTACATCTACACACACATATACACCACACACACACACACACATACACACATATATATATATATATATATATATATATATATATATATATATATATATATATATATATATATATATATATATATATATGCACACCCAACCATTAAGCTACAAAATTGTCATTTTGTATCCAATACATTCCACCTCGAGAATAATACCCCAACTGGAATCATACTTCATAAATTACCTGGTGGATTCGAACCACCACCAGCAACTTCCTCCCTCTTCAGTGATGAGTTCCCTTACCACTGGGCCACCTGTCAATTAAAATTTCCTTCAGTATCATTTCCGATATTAAATGTTTGTGAATATAAGAATATTACGGTGATATGACAATTAATATGTATATTATTTATATATATATATATATATATATATATATATATATATATATATATATATATACATATACATATACATATAATATATATATATATATATATATATATATATATATATATATATATATATATATATATATATAATAACACACACACACACACACACATATATATATATAATATATATATATATATATATATATATAATATATATTATATATATAAATAAAATATATATATATATACATATATATATATATATATATATATATATATATATATCTATATATAGATATATATATATAGATAAGTACTATGTATATATATATATATATATATATATATATATATATGTATATATATATATACATATCTAGATAATATATAAGATATATTATCTATCTATATTATATATAATATATATATATATATATATATATATATACATATATATATATATAGATATAATATATAAATATATATAAGCAAATACCACAGGAATATGATATTCAGAAATGCAAGTGTTTCGTCTTTACTAAGACATTGTCTTCAGTAAAGACAAAAAACGCTTGGATTTCTGAATATCACTTTCTTGTGGTATTCGCTTATTGATGAAGTCACGTGCATCTACTGTGATTTTCTAAGCATATATATATATATATATATATATATATATATATATATATATATATATATATATATAGGTAATTTTGTAGCAGATATGTACATAATTGTTATAAAAATAAAGCCTTTTAGTGTCTCGATTCCTTCAAATTTTTTGGATACGAAGCAAATGAAGAAATTCTGTAAACCTTAGCAGGATTCGTGCCCACTTTTTGTATATTAGAACGAGAACTTCAGAGGTTAATGGGGTTATTATGCGCGCGCGCACACACACAAACACACACACAGTTAAACTTCAAATGAATACCACGTCAAATAAAGTTACATTTGGATCCTCACATGACCAGAATCCCTCATCTCTCTGCCCATCTCTTGCAGCCTGCAACAGGACGTACTACGGGCGAGTCGGCTGGACCTACACCGTGCAGGTCAACAAGCCCGTCAGGGGTACGTTGCCCCACTTTTGCCAGCTGACGTTCGTGGCGTCCGGGGATATCTACGGGGACCTCGTCCAGCTCACTATACACAAGTTCAGTCTCGGCAGGTGAGAAGTAACATCTGTAGAGAATCTCATGCTATAAATTCATCCAATTTCGTTCAACCGTTCTGTATAGGTTTGGGTAAAGATCAGTGCCCATCCACAGATGGTGATAGAACTCCTCTTTGTGCACGTGATAAGGAAAGGAAAAGTAGGTTTCTGATTATGTGTGTGTGTGTATATATAATATATATATATATATATATATATATATATATATATATATATATATATATAATAAAATGTATTGCTGCATTTAAATTAAAACAGAACAGTGCTGCATTGCAAATCTCAATAACAGCTATCCAAAATTTATACGGATACTTTTGCAAACGAATGTGGGCAAATTTATCACCTAGTGAAACCCATGTTTATTCATACAATTCAAATGCGTGGTTTTGGTAATCAGTATTGACTGAGGTGCAACGAGAGAGAGAGAGAGAGAGAGAGAGAGAGAGAGAGAGAGCATGGGCTATACAACTCATTGGGAAGATATGAATGCCTATGGAACATAAAACTACAAATTTTGTGGGGTTACAGTGTAACTAAAAGTGACATTATGTCTGTGACTAAACTGATCACAAGTCATTCAAGCATAATAAGCTAACTAATCAAATCCATTTTCTATTTGTTTTAGGTTCCTGTCCCACTCGACAGCTGGTTGTCCAGACGGGTACATGCAGATTGAGGAGCTGAGCAGGCCACTCAACGCAGGCTACTGGTGTGGAGACTCCTGGGGCCACAATGTTTACTACTCAGAAACATCAGCAGTCACCGTCATGCTCCGAGTCTTCAACCAGCTGGAGGACGAGGCTCCCATCAACCCTGGTGCCTTCTCCCCACAGGATGCCATCATGCTAAAGTTAACTTACCGTTTCCTGAAAAAGGAGAAGGCCATCCTGAGATACGGCGCTCCTTACAATCCTAGTTACCGTGGGGAAGATGTGCCCAACTCTTTCTGTGATAAGTATTTTGAAAACTGCGACAAAAAAAACTGCAAGATTCAGTCCCCCAATTTCCCGGGGATGTACCCTCGCAATCTTACTTGCTATTACCATATCAGACAATCCCGGGTCCCCGATGGGAAGCTGGCGCTGATTCGTATTTACCAACGCAATCCTCATCTCATATACATCAAGGATCGAAATGCACCCCATCTCAAAAAGGAAAGGAAAATGCGCATTGGGAGTGACTGTCACGTCCTCAACGATCACCTCATGGCTTTTGATGGCAACAGCACCCGAGGAGCAGTTCTCGCAACTCTCTGTAAAGGAGGAGCTCCTCTCACTGGGATAACATCGAGTGGGCCAGATCTCCTCTTACTTTTCAAGGCTTCGCCCTTCGATTATCCATTTCAGGATTCGCCGAGACGCAGAATATTTGGTTTTGAGCTGGACGTAGGAGTGGACTTTATTGACCGTGAATCAACAGCTTACATACGCCGCGGTACCCCTTGTGCATACGTTGTAAGCAGTCAGGGTCAAAGAAGTGGGTATTTACAGGCACCGGCCCACTCCCTCCTGCCAAACACTACATGCACATGGAGGCTGTTAGCAGGAAGCACAGAGGTAGTTTGGCTTTACTTCCTACATTACCGTCACGTAATCCATCCAGAGATGCCGCCACCTGCGCAGTGTTCAAATACGCTTACTATTATGGATGGCGATACGACACCAACGCCTACAAGTTATGATGGGCTTCATTACAATGAACCACCCTCATTCATGATAGATAACAGAATGGATAGCCTCCTGATAAGCAATGGAAGTGCTACTCCCTCATTAATAGGAAGATTCTGCAAGCCTGATCGTTTACCCAGAGTGTGTAGCGGAATTCATGCTCCTGGTCCACACGCTGCACCTTGCTCACCTGTAGACAGTTATGTGTCTGTTTTACCAGCACTAACGCTTACTTTAAGATACGCTGCTGGAACAGCTCCTGCTCATGTAGAATTTCTCGCTCGCTATGAATTTGTTGATAAACGGCAGTGGGGAGACCCTACGCCGGGAGGGGGCCCCTGTGATAGAATGTTTACTTTACGACCAGACCGGCTCTTTGCATCACCCAGGGACGTGTTCTTGTTTGGCAGGGGAGGTGCAAAGCGCTTGCAATGCATTTATACATTCGTTGCAGAGCCACATCAGAGAATACGGCTCAGAATCATTAGGTCACGAATGGGATTCAAGTGCAGCACAGTTTATCATGATTCGTCACATCGTTATGAATGTTCATACAATGGGAATCAGGTCAACCAGCCAGCTATCTGGATCAGAGAAGAGCCATGGGAAGGTATCACTCTTACAAGGGCCTGTCTATGTAACATCTCTCATAGCCATGCATTTAGTATGGTTTCTTATACTAATCAAGTCCAGGTTGTTCTCAGCATTCCCTTCATGACAGCCTCACACGACTACACAGATTTCTTCTTTGAAGGAGAATATAACATCATCGACGGCGGAAGGAGTAGAGGGCTGTGTGACAATTCAGAGCGACGCGTATCAGGCCGTTACGGGAACTTCTCCGTTGGCTTTCAGCGAAGCGATCCCTGCGCATCTCTGCCTCGTCTGATAACGGCCTCTGATGGGTCATTTCTGTTCTTAAGAGTCCGTGGCTACAGTGCGTCAGAAGCGGAATGCGCCATAGACTCTCGCATTAATGTTTACACTGCTGGGGGGCTAACGCCTGTAGCATCCATTTGTCCAGAGAATGGCCACTTCACGTACGTTTTCAGTAATGGATGGAGAATATTAGGAGATTCAAAATACTCATTGTTTGGGGACTCCGACAGCAACTCTGATGGAATGCATCAACGCCATCCTCAAGAAAAGCAACGTCAAACACGTGACCTGTTAGTCGAGTACATTGGAAGCAACGTATCTCGCAGGTTTGATGTAATGTGGGTGGGAGTGTGGAGGCCCTTGGAAACAGCCCCACTTTCTCCCCTGGGAGCAGATCTGTGTCCACACAGATGTCCAGAGATCAAAGCATGTCTTCCACCAGAGTTGTGGTGCGATGGAGAACCACACTGTCCGTCGGGTTTAGACGAGGGTGCATCAGCGTGCGGCCTTTTGGCTGCTCTTCCTTGGGTGTACTTGGCAGCTGGCATCATCCTCTTCATGTCGCTGATGGCTCTACTCGTCGCAGTGGTTATGCATCGCAGACGGATAGACATCGTGAAGGAGGAAGTGGAGACCGAAGTGGTGGAGAACAATACCCACAGTGTTAAAAGCATGACGGAGGATTTACTCCTACCGCCCGAAAAGGAGTCCTGGTGACAACGCGCCCCATCCACAGACGTGTGTGTTGACTACGAAACCACAGTGTAGATACCATATAAATCTTCCTTCCCAGTTCTTCCATTACACGGTGCTTGTTTCAAAGAGCACTCATAGTCCAAGCTTATTTTAAAAATGCCACCACTGATTGATGTGATGTCTTGACGAAGGCAAATTGCTACTGGCTGGACGCTAACTACTTTATGGGGGAGGTTTTTCATTTCGGGTGATTTGTTCCTAAGCACCAAAGGTAAACCATCAAAGTTAATGTGATATCAAAAGGTAACTTGTAAAATCATTCAGGAAAAAAACAAACTCTTGTCTTCAAAATAAAGGTCAACTTTCCACAGTGATTCAAGAAGGGGATGTGATACTTCATATTCTATTAGACAGCAATAACAATATCAATTTATAAGCAAATAATTCAGAGAGATATGTGAAGATAAGTGTGATCTTTTTGCAAAGAGAAGTACATCCATTATCGAACCCGGGAACAAATCACTTGTATGTAACACAGTGTGATAAAAACGCAGTGGATGGGGTTGGTATTTTTGTGACAAACACTTCGCTTTTATAATGATGTAAATATGTACATAGGGATTTGTTACAACATAACACTGGTTACAAGCACTTGTTAAAGAAAATTTAATAAAATGTCTCGAGACTGACATTGACTGTGTCCTCTACTTTCTTTTCGTGATGGATATGGCAGTTAGTGTAACAACTAATACATACAAAGGCAGTTAACTAATCTGAGAACTTCTGACTTTACAGTCTTGATATCAAGGATAAATGACACTCAAATACACACTGATTACACTGTTGTTTGAAAGCAGTCTAACCAGACCACTAGGCCATTAATCTAGACTATGAAATTCACACTTAAATTGTTTGTTTCTAAAAGTGGTGGATACTACATAAAATGTAGAGAAACTGAACTTCCAAATGGGAAGAGACCATAAAACGAATCGATAAGAATTAAAGCGAATAAAACAATGCAATGACGAGAAGAGGTTTTAATACAACAGCAGTACACACTGTAAGAAGTACATCCCTTAGAAACACAATGATACGAAGCATACATAATTGGTCTCTTATAATACACTTCAAAGGACATTCCTTTTATACAAAAATTATATGTACAAAAGAAAACTTTGCTTAGATAATTAATTCGACTTTCTAAAACTTCCAACGGACCTAAGAACATAGTGCAAGAGGTACCGAGTCACAATGAATCCCGAAAAAAACACAATCAGAGATGAAGTAACAAAATTTAGTCTGTAACAGCTCTGACGAGTTTGCGCCCATTTCTCTGAATTGATCTCTTCCTTCTCTTCCCCGACGATCATAGCCTTCTATCTTTCAAGAGGCAGGTCTGTTGCTTCCCATTACTGCTCACACCAGACTCCCAAGGTCAGTTGAAAGTTCCCTATCACAGATTTGTGGGCAATGAAACTATATCCTCATTTAGAAACAAGTACTGTCTGCTTTATAGTTTTAGCTTACTGCAAATTATTATTATTATTATTATTATTATTATTATTATTATTATTACTAAACCAAGTCCCTATTCTCGACTCTTTACAGAGTTTCCCCCAAAATGAAGTTTATAAAATGAGGGATGGAATTTAATGAACGCTAACATGAAAGGAATTTTATGGAATAATGGCAGTTTTCGAATTTGGACAGCTAGATAAGAAGGGATACAATCAAAACAATTGAAAGCTAAAAGTCTGAAAACCCTACAGTCATGGGCAAAGGTACACTGCAAAGGACCTTTTCAGTATAGTCCAAGTGAGAAGCCTATGGGACAGTGTATCTGTTTAGACCCCTTTGGTCAGCTCCTGTCAAAATAAGTGGTATAACTCCCGAAGAATTTTTTTTAATCGCGGGCAAAATATGTATTATAACTAATGATGAATTTTTAAAATTCCAGTCAAAATATGTAGTAGAACTCGAAGATTTTTTTTTAATTGCAGTCAAAATATGTAATTCTAATCGCAGCCAAAATACGTAGCATAACTCCCGAAGAATTTTTTTCATTGCAGTCAAAATATGTATTATAACTCCTTAAGAATTTTTTAATTGCAGTCAAAATATGTAGTATGACTCCTGAAGATTTTCAAATGCAGTCAATATATGTAGTATAACTCTTTAAGAATTTTTTAAATTACAGTCAAAATAAGTAGTTTAACTGCTGAAGACTTTTCTATTGCAGTCAACATATGTAGTATAACTCCTGAATAATTTTTTTTCAATCGCAGTCAACATAGCAGTACAACTCCTGAAGAATTGCTTTTCCATTGCAGTCAACATATGTAGTATAACTCCTGAAGAATATATTTTTTCAGTTGCAGTCAACATATGTAGTACACCTCCTTTAGTTTTTTTTTTTCAAATGCAGTCAATATATGTAGTATAACTCCTGAAGATTTTTTTTTCAAATGCAGTCAACATATGTAGTTTAACTCCTGAAGATTTTTTCATTCCATCAAAGGATGTAGTACAACTCATGAAGAAGTGTTTTTCAATTGCAATCAACATATGTAGTATAACTCCTGAAGGAATTTTTAAAATGAACTTTCCATTAAGTTAGAAAATGTGAAATTGAGAAAACGTGGATCGAAGAAATAGACAATTTATACACTTAAGAAAATCCGACGGAAGATTGCAAGTTTCTAGGGCATTATTATATTTGGGAGAGGTTAAAAAAACAAAGAAAAATGAAGTAC
Source organism: Macrobrachium nipponense (assembly GCF_015104395.2). NCBI lineage: Eukaryota > Metazoa > Arthropoda > Malacostraca > Decapoda > Palaemonidae > Macrobrachium > Macrobrachium nipponense. The sequence continues at coordinate 31,951,702 of NC_087214.1, read as the reverse complement.
TGGAATGCCCCGCTCACTGCTTTCAATATTACTTCACGTGCTCTCCAACCCTTCTACACATTATAATATCCCACACTCCCTCGGAAGTTCAAAAGCGAAACGACTTTTATAGAACTCGGCATAAAGACAGGAACAAAAAGTAAAATAATTCCACTTAAATACAGTTCAAACATATACTGGGAAATAACATGAATACTGAACTTCTGCTGGTACCCTTCCCAGTATATGGATGGGTGATCAGCATGGAATGCCAGAAGCCAATGGCACATAAGCATAGAAAGAACACTGCAATCTTCATCCCCACCTCCCCAATAAAACAAATGTAATGTCATACACTCAAAACACCTTACAGATAGTGAGTGGAGATTACCAACACAAGGGTCAAGTCCCTTGATCATCAACACTCCATACCGCCCTTTGCCAGACTATGGAATTCTGTCCCTTGCTCTGTGTTTCCTAAGCTTCTCTAAGAATAAGCCCACAAACTTCCATCTTGATTTGACAAAACTGAACAATTGCAGCTTTCGACTAAAAACATAAAGCAAATAGAAGTGGGATACAACGAGGACGTCAACAGCTTATAACTCAGACAGTAGGCGCCTCTTGAAGGATGGAAGGCTATATGTACGAGTCGGGGAAACCAAAGGCAGGAAGGAAGTTCCAAACTTTGACAACAGGAGGGAATAAAAAGTCACTAAACAATGTAATTCGAGGGTTGCATAGTTCAGCAGGTTAAATGTGAGAAGAGATGGACTAAGGGGTGTTACAGGGGCTCTAGGATGATGTTATCATCCTAGAGCTATTTTAGTCTTTTCACATATTATCATTATCAATATTAGTAGTAGTAACAGTAGCATTTAAAAAAATGCCACAATAATGTGAATCTCAAATTGCGAAATCAAATCCACAATCATGTGCTTACAACTTTCTAAAACCAACAAGATTAAATTAATCAAACTTGAGTGATTTCTAATCTACCGAACTCTCGTCTACAACAAAATCGTATTTGTGATCAAATATCAAATGCTGGTTCCTCTCCTATGTTACCAAAGAATAATCAGCCACACACTACGACATTCCCTAATTGGATGGACAGTCTTAATTGTCACTATCTGACTGTTTTTTATGAATTAATGAACTGCAACCAGTTAGAAGGTAATTCATTATTAAAAGAACCAATAACAAATGTCATTCACGTATTAATTATACTTTACCCAGACAGAAACTCCATTTATGACATAGAGAAAACAACAGAAAACTGATGATAGACAGATAATAATGTCAATTCATAAAGTTTACTTACTAAATCAGTAAAATATCAATATTCACAGACATACCTAAACATTAAATGGAAAACAAACTGACAATGAAGCAAGCCAAGATTGTTGTTTTTTTCTTGTTCAATAATAATAATAATAAAATAATAATAATAATAATAATAATAATAATAATAATAATAATAATAATAATAATAATAATAATTAATAATAATAATCTACTATTCTAGTTTCCATAGATAACTAGATTTCTTATGACTCCTGTCAATAATACTACAATATCATCCAAAAAGGCTGTAAAATACCCAAAAACATAAGAAAAATATCTAAAACATTCCGGAAAATTGATTAATACCAAAATAATTGGTAACATTAGGCAAAAATACCTAGGAGGCCTATCTTTCTAGATATTTATGAAAAAATTAAAATATTCTGGAGGTGTTGTTAGAAATACACGGAAGAATTAAGAGTGAAATTAGCAAGAAATTTATTTACCAATGTTGCCGTGAAACTTAAACGCTACAGTATCCAGGAAAATCAAAACTTAACTGAAAACATATAAAGAATTACCTGTCATGTTTTCTAAGGCATATAAACTGGTAAATGACAACGAGGGCAAGAAAAAACTATGGTTCAAATATTCAGTAGGAGAGTCCCATTTTCTAGATTTGTCATGATTATGAAAAATATTCCAAAATGGGTAAACAAAAAAAATGAAGGATAAAATTGATAATATACCCCATATAAGAATGAATACTAATATATAAAAATTTTTTTTCAAAATATGAAGGACAAGGAATTAAACTTTGCAGGTAAACTGCTGGCTGTCTAATTTATTCAGGAATATAAATTCTCATTTCAGACAATACTGAAAGTTAAACATTAAACAACACTGGAAAACTCAGATGACTTTTTTTTTCAATATTAGATATACTATCAAGAAAATTGAGAGAGAGAGAGAGAGAGAGAGAGAGAGAGAGAGAGAGAGAGAGAGAGAGAGACCCTGTATCTTATTTATAATTTCGTTGTGAGTCTCTTCTGAACACAATGCCACTCGCAAGATTACACATCCCAATACTGACCATTCCCAATGCTCGAGAAACCAGCGGGCTTAGGATGGTGTTCCTATCCGGTATGACTAATGGTTACCTATCCAAGAACTTATCACAGTACTTAACTTACTTAAACTAGCACTGTTTTTAATTTTTTCAAATAGGTAGGAAGCAGAAATTCTGGAGCGCAGGCGCAGATAATGACGAAGGAAAGAAAAAAAAAAAAAAAAAAAAAAAAAAAAAAGGCGCGCACTGAAACCTTTCCCAATAGAAGACGCCCATGTTTTTAAACCACAAAGAACTACTCCTGAACACGATAAGAACGCACGCAAACATTCCTCAATGAATATTGAAAACATCTATAATATTCATAACGAAAATACACATTGTTCCTGGCAAATCTGACACCACACATTTACATAAAAAATGAGCAATGCATTTATTCATATCATAATGTAGGTGATCCAGTGTCTTTGAGTTACTACGATATTCAGTAAAAATGTTTTTATTCATATATTCTGAGATGGTTTATATATGAAGTCCTTTGTGTACTATATATATATAATATATATATATATATATATATATATATATATATATATATATATATATATATATATATATATATATTACAAAAATAACGGATAAATCTTGTTATGAAGTATGATTAAGTTATGGTTTACAATCATTCACCAATCATTTACCACAGTTTAATTCTGAGATTTATAATAACGAATATATTCACTTTCATAAAGTGTTGCTATGATATCAAGTGAACAATTTGTACATTTTATATTTGATAAATAAAACCAGCAAAAGATAATTTTTGTTTTCATCATCACTTCCCAACCTGCATTCTTAACGCCTGGCGTTGTTGCTAGCCTCTCTCTCTCTCTCTCTCTCTCTCTCTGGATCGAAGTCTGGCTAACTAACAGAAAACAGAGCCGTAATAACTGGTGAAGAATCAGAATGGGCAGATGTGACAAGCGGAGTTCTCCAGGGTTCTGTCCTTGGCCCTCTTGTTTTTTATTTACATTAATAATGACATTGATGTAGGCTTAACTAGCAGGACAGCCAAATTTGCAGATGACACCAAACTAAGTGTAAACGCAGCAGACCAAGATGCAGTGGAAAGTTTCAGAAATTATTTCAGAAAGTTTCAGAAAAAGGAGCGTGGTTAAAAAGATAGTAAATGCCTTTTAACTTGGATAAGCGTAAAGGGTCACAAATAGGAACAAACAACCCTCATGCCAACTACATGCTACTTGGGGATGACATAAATTACCAAGGACTTAAAACCCACAAAACAGAGCATAAAAGCTTAAAAGAAGGCGCAGAAACTAGTGGGATGCATTAGGAGGAAGTTCAAATACAGAAACAAGGATACTGTGCTGCAGCTCTACGCATCAATAGTTAGACCTCATCTTGAACATACAGTACAGTTTTGGTCATCAACACTAAGACAAGACATAAATAGATTAAAAGGAGTACAAGTAAGACCCACAAACTTAATGCCATCTATCAGGCAAAAGGGATACTAAAGACGACTAGAGAGCCTGAACATGTATGGCTTAGAAACACGACGATTGCGAGAACTAATAGAAACATTCAAAATACTGAAAGGCATAACAAAAGTAGAGAGTAACCTATTTACGTTAAACGAAAACCAGACAAGAAATATTGGATGGAAGCTAGAACTGAAGACATACAACACATCCCATTGTGGGAACTTCTTCATGTACAAGATATGTGACACAGGAAATCAACTGCCCCCAGAAGTTGTTAACAGCAACAGTGTAGAAGAGTTTAAAAGAAAGCTAGACAGAATCATTAGGACACTGAATGAACAGTAAAACCTGCTCCTAGAGATAAGTGAGCACACGATGTCTCTTCTAAGGATGGACTAACAAGTCCTTGAGACATCCTAAACCTTGTAACTCACTCTCTCCTCTCTCTCTCTCTTTCATTCTAGTATATCAGTATTTTTGAAATAAGCTTTGAAGTTATTGGCAGTATTCTCTCTCTCTCTCTCTCTCTCTCTCTCTCTCTCTAGTATATCAGTATTTTTTAAATAAGCTTCGAAGTTATTGGCAGTACTCCTCTCTCTCTCTCTCTCTCTCTCTCTCTCTCTCTCTCTCTCTCTCTATTCTAGTATATCAGTATTTTTTAAATAAGCTTCGAAGTTATTGGCAGTATTCTCTCTCTCTCTCTCTCTCTCTCTCTCTCTCTCTCTCTCTCTCTCTCTCTCTCTCTCTCTCCACGAACGAAGAACACAATCAAGAATACAATTCTATTCCCCGGAGAAAATGTGAATCTATTTCGCGAAATTCGCCACCAGACAAGATTCACCTTCCTTACAACTGACAACAATCGAGCCGGGACCATTTTCATTGTTTCGCTCTTGTTAGAAATTATGATCAACCTTTCTACCTGATAACTGTCATTCAAATAAGGAATGGGGAGGGGGGTGGGTGGGGAGCCGTTAGTTTGCCACATTTTACCAATGTAAAATTTAGCCTTCACGTAATAACATCCAAGGTGTTTCACTTGAAAATTCAAACATCTAAAATGAATTTGCGATTACAAAATTAAATTACGATAAAAATAATCAGTCATGTTAACAATGACATTAGAAAACGAATGTTTTTAATAAATACTCAAGAACCTGTTACAACCTTTGCATTGTTAACACTTAAGAGGAATTAATAATAATAATAATAATAATAATAATAATAATAATAATAATAATAATAATAATAATAATAATAATAATAGTTTGCTCCCCAGCGTCTCTGGACTTGAATCATACTGGGAGACGGAGGATGGACCAACTGATCGGGAAAATGGATTACATTTTCCAATAACTTGTTTTCTGGGGATTCAATTGGCATTCTCAAAATGTCTTCTTCGTAGAGAGAGAGAGAGAGAGAGAGAGAGAGAGAGAGAGAGAGAGAGAGAGCCCATTTACATTGAATTTTGAGAGAGAGAGAGAGAGAGAGAGAGAGAGAGAGAGAGAGACCTTACCTTACAGACCTTACAGTTCGTTCGGGTTGCCCCAGGTCCCTCAGTGTGAGGCACCTCTAATGTCTACCAGAGAGTTGCTAGTACATCTTCCGGTATATTTTGCATCTTCCAATCTTGGATGGTCTGGGATGCAGTTTAGATATTTGTCGAGCTTATTCTTAAACACATCTACGCTCACTCCTGATATATTCCTCAGATGAGCTGGCAACGCATTGAATAGACGCTGCATTATAGATGCTGGTGCGTAGTGGATTAATGTCCTGTGTGCTTTCCTTATTTTTCCTGGTATAGTTTTGGGCACTATTAATCTACCTCTGCTTGCTCTTTCTGATATTTTTAGTTCCATGATATTTTCTGCTATTCCTTCTATCTGTTTTCCATGCCTGAATTATCATGTAGCGTTCTCTCTCCTTTCTAGACTATATAATTTTTAAGGATTGTAGTCTTTCCCAGTAGTCAAGGTCTTTAACTTCTTCTATTCTAGCTGTAAGGACCTTTGTACACTCTCTATTTGTGCAATATCCTTTTGATAGTGTGGGTACCATATCATATTGCAATATTCAAGTGGACTACGAACATATGTTTATAAAGATAATCATGTGTTCCAGCTTTTCTTGTCTTTTTTGAAGTGCCGTAACAACATTCCCATTTTTGCTTTACATTTTGCCAACAGAATTGCTATTTGATCATTGCATAACATGTCCTATTCATCATCACAACCAAGGTCTTTAACTGCTTCCTTATTTGTGATTGTCCTCATTATTAGGTCCCCTATATGCATATAGCTTTCTTTCTCTGTCTCCATAATTTTATTGATTCAAATTTATCAGAGTTAAATACCATCCTATTTACCTCTGCCCAATCATATACTTTGTTAAGGTCTCTTTGTAGAGCGTTCCTATCTTCATCACAAGTAATTTCTCTACTTATTCTTGTGTCATCTGCGAAACTACTCACTACCGAATCCTAACATTACTGTCTATGTCTTCAATCATAATAAACAAACAGTATTGCAGCCTAACACCGTACCTTGTGGCACACCGGAGATACTTGGCTTCATCGATTTCTCGTCGTTTGCAATAACTATCTGTTTTTTCTGTTGTGTAAAAATTCTTTTAACCATATTCCTACTTTATCCACGATTGTGTTTTCTAATTTTCTACGCTAATATATTATGGTCTACTTTGTCAAAGCTTTTGCAAAGTCTAGATAAACCACATCTGTTTCATTCCGCTTTTCATATTTTTGAATATGTTCTCACGGTGGACTTAACAGTTGGATTGTGTTACTTTTTCTGTACGAAAACCATGTTGTCCTTTATTAAACAATTATTTTTTATTAAAATGTTTCATAATATTTTTCTTCATACCCTTTCATACACTTTCAATATATGTGATGTTAGACTCACAGGGCCTATAATTACTTGCCTCTAGTCTTGATCCACTTTTGAAAGTAGGGGTAATATATGCTAATAATTTGTGTCATCATAAATCTTGCCTGTATCTACACTTTGTCTTAATAATATTGCAAGTGGCTTTGCGATAGAATGAACTACTTTCTTTAACAAAATAGCAGGCACTCCATCAGGCCCTGCAGCAGCTCCATTTTTAATTTCATTAACCCTTAAACGCCGACTGGAACGTATTTTACGTCGACATTTTTTGTTCTCTCGGGTGCCGACTGGACGTATTTTACGTCGACATACAAAAGTTTTTTAAAAATTCGCGTAAAAATAACTTTTGAGGCCTACCAGCCGAAAACTCTTGAAATCACGCGCCTGGGGGATTGCTGGGAGTTCACGATCAAGGTGTTGTTTTGTTTACAATCGTACGCAGGCGCGCAAGCGCGAATTTCTTTCTTGCCGCACTAAAAAGTATCTGTGACACATCTCTGAAATTTATTTCGTCACTTTGACATAATTTTGTACCATTTTAAATTAGCCGTTACATAGAGTATTATATATGAAAACAAAACTGTGCGCATTTGTATGTAGAATACAACAAAAAAATACTCATGATTGTTAGCTTTTATCAGTTTTTAAGATATTTTCATTTAAATAACGATAACTGCCAAAATTTCAACCTTCGGTCAACTTTGACTCTACCGAAATGGTCGAAAAAACGCAATTGTAAGCTAAAACTCTTATATTTTAGTAATATTCATCCATTTAACTTAATTTTGCAACTAATTGGAAGTCTCTAGCACAAATATTTCGATTTATGGTGAATTTATGAAAAAAAACTTTTTCCTTACGTGTCCGCGCGGTAACTCTTCCGAAAATAATCATACATGCGATTGTGGTAATGTTTGCACCATTTTAAATTAGCCCGTTACATAAAGTTTTATATATGAAAATGTGCGCAATTTCATGCACAATACAAACTAAAAAACAACCATGGTTGTAGCTTTTATCAATTTCGAAATATTTTTTCATATAAAAAAATGATAAGTGACAAAATTTTCAACCTTCGGTCAATTTTGACTCTACGAAATGTCGAAAAACGCAATTGTAAGCTAAAACGCCTATATTCTAGTAATATTCAAGCATTTACCTTCATTTTGCAAACAAATTGGAAGTCTAGCACAATATTTCGATTATGGTGAATTTATGAGAAAAAAATAACATTTTTCTTTACGTCCGCGCGGGTAACTCTTCCGAAAAAAATCATACGTGCGATTGTGGTAATGTTTGCACCATTTTTAAATTAGCCGTTACATAACGTTTTATATATGAAAATGTGCGCAATTTCACGTATAATACAACAATAAATATTGAAGGTTGTTGTAGCTATTCTTTTTCGAAATATTTGCATATAAAATCACGGTAAATAGAAAAAAAAACCACGTTCGGTCAAATTTGAACTCTACGAAATGGTCGAAAAAAACGCAATGTAAGATAAAAACTCTTACAGTCTAGTAATATTCAGTCATTTTATCTTCATCGTGAAACAAATTTCGAAGTCTCTAGCACAATATTTTAAATTTATGGTGAATTTTTAAAAAAACTTCCTTCCTCCGCGCGCGGATTCTCCGCCACAAAATCACGAAATGCGTAAGTCCATTCTCGGAAAATACTTGCCTCCGTTTCATATAGGCATTTCATAGAGTTTTATATATGAAAAGGTGCGCAATTTCATGTAGAATAAAAACAAAAAATATTTTGAAAGTTGTAGCTTTCTTTTTATTTCCTTTTTATTTAAATAATTGCATATAAAAAAAAATAAAAAAAATATATATAAAAAATTCGACATTCGGTCAACTTTAGCTCGTCAGATATGGTCGAAACTGCATTTGTAAGCTAATATTCTTACAGTATAGTAATATTCAATCATTTGTCTTCATTCTGAAAATATATGGGAAGTCTCTAGGACAATATTTAGATTTATGGTGAATTTTTGAAAAAAATATGTGTTTACGTAAGCGCGTTACGAATTCATGCATTATTTTGTGATAATATTTTCTCTGTGTTGGCTTTTTATCGTTTTACAATGTGTTATATATGCAAAATGATTGCAATTTAGTGCACATTACAACGAAAAAAAAAGTAATTGTTACCTTCAACCGTTTTGCGCACAGCCGCCCCGATTTGAATACAATTATATATGAAATTTTCGTTTTTTGCACCCTATCATATATTCGCATTATTTATATATGATAATGATAATTTTTTTCATTTCTGATGGTTGCATACTAAACTTCAAGCAATGACAAAACAAGGAGCCAAAAATGAACTCTTAATCTTGAAAAACTAAGCGCGCTGGGTGATTTTTTGAAAAAATATTTTTTTCCGCTTACGCGCTCACTCTCAAAACCCCTCGCATACGGGAGTCATTTTTTTATTTACGCTCCGGCGTTTAAGGGGTTAATAGCCTGCACAATATCAGCTTCAATTAATATATATGTCAGCTAAATATTCACTATTTTCATCCCTTACTTCTGTATCATTATCTTCATTATCTATTCTAGGGGTGAATTCTCTCTTATATCGTTCTGCCAATATGTTGCAAATTTCCTTTTTTTCATTCGTTAATCTCCCTTCAATTCTCAGAGGGCCTATTTCTATTCTTCTTTTATTCATCTTCTTCGCATATGAGTATAATAGTTTGGGGTTTTGCTTGATATTTAATAGGGTTTTTTCTTCCAAGCCCCGTTTTTCATTTTCTTTTGATTGTATAATCTTTTGTTCTGCATTTTCTATCTTAATTTTTAGTTCTATAACTTTCCATGCATTTTTTTCTTTTGCAAGACCTTTTTTCCACTTTCTGATTTTCTGGAACAAGATCCTTCTGTCTCTTGGTATGCATGACTGATGTTTACTTTTCTTCTTCGGTATATATTTATCCACTATTTTCTCTAATATTTTATTATAATATCTCCGTATTTACCTTTATGTCATTACTTACGAAAATGTTATCCCAATCTTTGTTTAATTCTTCATTTATTTCTGACCATTTTATATTTTTACTGTAGAAGTTGTATTTTCCATATCCTTCCCACTTTTTCATTTCTTGCTTATCTCTGTTTTCACTTGCTTTGGAATGAACTGTTAATTCTATGACATTATGGTCTGAAATACTCGCATTATAAACTATTATTTCTTTAACATAATTCATCTCGTTCACAAATACTAGGTCTAAAGAGAGAGAGAGACCCCATTTACATTGAATTTTGCTGGAGAGAGAGAGAGAGAGAGAGAGAGAGAGAGAGAGAGAGAGAGAGAGAGAGAGAGACCCCATTTACATTGAATTTTGCTGAGAGAGAGAGAGAGAGAGAGAGAGAGAGAGAGAGAGAGCCCAATTACATGGAATTTTGTTAGAGAGAGAGATAGAGAGAGAGAGAGAGAGAGAGAGAGAGACCCAGAGAGACCCGTTTACATTGAATTTTGCTGAGAGAGAGAGAGAGAGAGAGAGAGAGAGAGAGAGAGAGAGAGACCCCATATACATGGAATTTTGTTAGAGAGAGAGAGAGAGAGAGAGAGAGAGAGAGAGAGAGAAAAATATATTTTGCAGGAAGAGCTTTATCTTAATTGGTCACACCCCCATATATGAACGCTTGGTCCAGCAGTATCACAGGAATGCGTTCGGTCAGTTCCTTCATAAAATGACAGATAAATACATTAAACAACACCATCCTCTGAGTATCACTCTCTCTCTCTCTCTCTCTCTCTCTCTCTCTCTCTCTCTCTCTCCCAGGAGCAGCGGAGCCTTCGGAATAATCAACGCTGTAAACAAAGTGAGCGAGACAGCAAACGTATCAGGTCGCATCAAATAAAAAGAGATAGAAATCGGCGAAGCATTTACAGCAGACAAGGGAGCCGTCACGCTTAAAGTTACAGGGTCGAAACAGGATTGCTTTTACTCTAATTCTTGCTTGCTTGCTTGCTTTCCCTTCCACGAATGGGATGGAGGAGGAGGAGGAGGGAGCGAAAATGGCGACAGAACTTCCATTCAAAAGAGTTGATTAGCAATCAACTCGGCCCTGCCTGAGGTTTGCAAATTCAGCGCTGATGACAAAACCCGACAGCCACCAATGGCTTCCAGTTTGCAGAGTAATTAATGGTGGAACCGTCAGTGGTGCTTTTTTTTTTTTTTTTTTTTTTCATTCACACGAAACATCGGGTGTGGGTGTTCGTGCTTCCAGTTCACTTTGCTGTACGAGTTTAGAAACACCCACATTTAGACACTGTGATAAATATTAGTCTAACATGTGAAGATGCCCAAAGAATGCATATTTTAACAGTTCCACTCATAAATATATTAGTAATGAATCCTAAATCAAATATACTAAGACACATTCGGTTATAAATATTAGTTTTGGTAAGTAATGAAGTATAAATAACATATATTTGGACATATATACTAATAAATATTAATTGTATAAGTAATAAACTTTAAGTAATATATACATTCACTTACAAATATTAGTTTGTACGGGTAATGAAGTCCAGACATTACAAATATGGGACCTTTCTCTAATAAATATGCTCTTATAAGCAGTAAGTGTAAATTAAATATATATTTGGGACACTTTTCCAAATAAATACAAGTTTTATAAGTAATGAACCCAAATAATTTATACTTAACACACTTTCACTCATAAATATGTTTTTTTTTTAAGTAATGAATCCAAAAAAATTTATACTTGAAACACTTTCACTCATAAATATTAGATTCTTTTTATATAAGTAATGAGAAACCACTTTTGCACACACTGTCTGAAATCAGTGTCAGCTACCCTCCCAAATCACTAATTGGCCCGAAATAGCTTCATTTGGCAATCTACTAATTGCCACCACCACCAGACTTGCAAACTCTGACCAAAGTTCCCCCCTCGCTTGAGAGAGAGAGAGAGAGAGAGAGAGAGAGATTAGCGCGCGACGGATTCCCACCCTTGGCGGACAACTCCGAAGGCATCAGCAATTTCGGAAGAGGGTCCGAATTTTATTGTTGACAGCTGGTGGTGCACACGAATGAGCCTCTCATCTGATTTATTTGAGGCAGACGAGCGACGATCAGGGGAAGAGTGTTATTCCCGTCTGGAGGAACGTGCTCAACAGTTTTGGTCACCAACACTAAGAAAAGACATAAACAGGAGTATAAGCAAGAGCCACAAAGTTCATTCCATCCATCAGTCGACTAGAAAGCCTGAACATTTATGGATTAGAAACACGACGATTGCGAGGACAACTAATAGAAACATTTAAAATACTGAAAGGCATCACAAAAGTAAACAGTAACCTATTTTCGTTAAACGAAAACCAGACGATATAATAGATGGAAACTAGAACTGAAGAGATACAACACATCTCATTGTGGGAACTTCTTTACATACAAGATATGTGACACTATGTGGAATAAACTGCCACCAGAAAGAAGTTGTAAACAGCAACAGTGTGGAAGAGTTTGAAAAGGAAGATAGACAAAATCATTTGTACACCGTGAATGCACAGTAAAACCTGCTCCTACAGATAAATGAACGCACGATGTCTCCTATTAGGATGGACTAACAAGGCTTTGAGACATCCTAATCCTTGTAACTCCTAGTAGCAGTGTGGTACGAGTTTTAAATAGGAAGTTCGTTTACGAACAATATTTTCATTTGTTTCAATGAACAAACAGTCGAAATTTTGTCCATGATTATTTTTTCATCTTTTTATTTATCAAAGGAATGAAAAAATCCCACATTCTGGGAGAGGACGGGAAGAATGACTGATCACAATTGTTCACGAATTCCAAGAAGTACGGCAGTTGAACATTTTAGTTCTCGTTGTATACTACTATGCAATCTTCCCTATACCAAAGAAACAACGTAGTCACAACATCCAGGCTATTGACGCTGCCCCAGAAAAGAAACCACGAGATTGGAATACCCACTGGTAGTGGCAGGATGCCCTGGGTATTAGGCATCTAGGGAGGGAGTGCCATAGACCGACGAAAAGGAAGACGTGAAATGTTTGCCAATAGTTTTATCCAACCCTTACGTGGGACTTGGTCCTCCAGCCTTCATACCATTGAGGAGAAAAGTTCTCTTTTTCAAGTTATATCGGATCTCCAGCCGTCTCTTACGGATATTCAATACTAAGTTTCATACTTTTATTTACTGTAAAGGATTTTTTTTCACGCCATTTACTAGCATGGATCAAGAGAAACTTAAGGACTCTCTCTCTCTCTCTCTCTCTCTCTCTCTCTCTCTCTCTCTCTCTCTCTCTCTCTCTCTCTCTCTCTCTCTCTTCGTATATTATGTCCCAGGTAAGGGAAAAATAAATCGGATTCAGCTGAAGCGAAAAGCTTGAAAACTACTCTCAATAATACGCCTCGAATCCCTTTGAGAAAAGTCCAAGGAGGGGCATTGACCACTTTTTCCCCTGATCAGATTCTAAAGCGTCGGTTCCAACTCCCACCAACCCAACCCCCTTCAAGATAAGAATTCGTCCAAAATCCTACCATTTCTTTCATTTACATTGCCGTATTCTTTCATATAATATTGGAGTTCAGTTCCAATGAACATTTAGATGTAAGTTATTGCCCTTAAGATAAAGTCTTTGGGAGAATCTGACGATGGTCAGAATTCTTAGCACCTTTCAATATCAATCCTTTGTTAAATGACCATACTCTCTCCTCTCTCTCTCTCTCTCTCTCTCTCTCTCTCTACGTATTCAGTGATAATAGCATCAATATTACGAAAGGATCAGCTTTTGTGTCAATGTTAGCTGGAACTTTGATAAAACTGTGTCTGTTTTATCAATGAGATTAAATCTTTTACTGTTCCTCAGACAACGTAAAGCCAGTTTTCATCAAGTTGAATATCTTGATCTCAAAGGCATGACGACTCGAAGTAATAGTTTAGTAGTAACCAACAATGGTCATTTTAATTACTGTCGCTAGTACTCCAAGACATTTCCTCTTTGATATATAATAACATTAAACTTGAAAAATTACCTTAACTTTGTCCGAGAAACAGCAAAAGATTTTGGTCTCTTGAGCAGGACAGAGACGAAAACTTCATCATTACAGTTCCCAACTTCCCAACTAGCATTAACAACCAAAAGCTTACTCTTTCATTATACTGATACCTCTGCCACTGAGGAGAGAGAGAGAGAGAGAGAGAGAGAGAGAGAGAGAGAGAGAGATTAAGGATTGTTTTCAATGATGTGTTTATAATGAGAGAGAGAGAGAGAGAGAGAGAGAGAGAGAGGAGAGAGAGAGAGAGAGAGAATGATTAAAGATAGTTTTCAAGGATGGGTTTGACAATGAGAGAGAGAGAGAGAGAGAGAGAGAGAGAATGATTAAGATAGTTTTCAAGGATGGGTTTACAATGAGAGAGAGAGAAGAGGAGAGAGAGAGAGAGAGAGAGAGAGAGAGAGAGATTAAGGATTGTTCTCAATGATGTGTTTATAATGAGAGAGAGAGAGAGAGAGAGAGAGAGAGAGAGAGAGAGAGAGAGAGAGAGAGAGAGAATAATTTACAGGAAAGGATCAATAATGAAAGATCCTTAAGGTGGTCCTTATTAAGGAGCCTTTGGTAGATTACCATACAGGAAACGAATAATAATAATAATAATTATAAAGTATTGACATAGAGAGGTTTAACAAGAAAGTTAATGAGTCACAATAAAACTCAATTGGTTAAGAAATAAGTGAAATGTAAGTATAAGAAAGGGTTAGAGGCTGAGTCAGTTTTATAGCACAAACTTTAAAAATCAAGAAAAAAATAGGCTTATTGTAACTTGGGCGAAGAAACCTATTAAAATGATTCTGCCACTTTTTTTCTATTATGACAAACCATAAAATTATTTACAGAAATTTTCCATTTCACAGAGGGAGTCCTCCTACAGTGGAACACATCCTATTCTACAGAGGACCCTATCCTACAGTGGAACGCACCCTACAGAAGAAAACTTCCTACAACGGAACACACCCTACAGAGGAACTTATCCAACAGCCAAACTTATCCTACATAGGAACTCGTTCTACAGAACTTATCCTATAGAGGATCTCATCCTATAATACAGAAGTACTCATCCTACAGTGGAACACATCCTATTCTACAGAAGAACACATTCTACAGAGACTACAGAGAACTATAGGAGAGACTCGACATCAAACAAGTAAACAAAAAAAAAAAAAAAAAAAAAAAAAAAAAAAAGTGACGAAGATTCTTCGGCGCAATCGAGTTTTCTGTACACTGTATGAAACTCTCAGCCAAGGCCCATTAAACTTTCATACACGGCTTGTGTTGTTGGGTGCCAGACTCACGATCAGGATCCTAAATTTAACTTTGAATAAAATAGAAACTACTGAGGCTAGAGGGCTGCAATTTGGTATGTCTGATGATTGGAGGGTGGATGATCGATACACCAATTTGCAGCCCTCTAGCCTCAGTAGTTTTAAAGATCTGGGGGAGCGGGCAGTAAAAGTGCGGATGGACGCACAACAAAGCCATCTCAATAGTTCTCTTGTACAGAAAACTGAAAAGTACCTTCGAATCAACCCTTTCCTGTCCTTACAAGACAGAGTGGCGGTGACGTCACCTCCACAAGCATTCAGATCAGATCCACCTACTCTCAATTCACGAGATATTTAGAAAAAAATGTTAAAAACCGAAAAATAACATTTTCTATACGAAACGCGTCGTAATATTTATTCAACCTGTTCTGTTTACAGAATCCGGCCGCAAAAGGATAAACGAACTGAAAAATATCGTCGTGACCAAAACACGTTCGTAGTAGTTGGTCGAGTTTAGAAAATAAAAAAAAATATAAAAAATGGTTAAAAAATGGAGTTCCCTGGCCATTTTTCATCCGGGAACAATACGCGACCGAACTGCAAAATTTTGCAACTTTTGCAACGGGTATAGACTTGGTAATGGATGCCGAGAGAGAGAGAGAGAGAGAGAGAGAGAGAGAGAGAGAGAGAGAGAGAGAGAGAGTCAAACTCTAAATAGAAATTTCAGTAAATAAAAGATGCGGTTTTAATTTATGTCAAATTAAAATATGAGGGGAATTGAACGGAAACCATATATATATATATATATATATATATATATATATATATATATAGTATATATATATATATATATATATATATATAGATATATATTTATATTATATATTATATATATATATTATATATTATATTATGTATATATATAGTAACTTGATCACGAAGTATATAAAACGTGATGCTATGTATAAATAAAGGTTTTTTTGCCACGAAGGAAAAAAAAAAAAATGAAAAAACTGATTTTACAAAGAACACCATCAAACTGTCTTTCCTGGGAAGGTTCATACCATTTTGATTCGTCCGAAATGCCTGTCTTAGGCTAAAGGCTTGTATTGGGATCCCTGGTATACGTCACCCTCTTGTGAACATTTGCCAAAATCCATCTGCAACGCCTTTGTGCATAGTTCGACAATGGTGAGTACCAAGAATATATAGGGCTTATTGCGAACTCTCGGTGCCTTGTGTTGCCTATTCAAGTTTTTCTGTCTGTCATTTGCAATCGTAAGAAGATTCGTAATTGTTTTTTGCGAGCAACGTTTTATATATTGTTTTCTCTTGTCCTTTCTGGTGATATAGCTCTCGGACTAATAACTCTAGCTTATTCATAAATTCACGTTCTTAACACTTGGGTAAGAGAATCGTCTACTACATTAATGTTGTTTCGAGTGGTTATATTTACGACGGATAGACTCCCATATGACGACCGAGCAAATTTATATTAGGTTTACCGTTCATTTCAGGATTGTGTTTGGTTTCGGTGTATCGGCCCTTTTATTTCCTTCCTGATACTAATGTAAACCCCAGTTGCTGAATTGTAAGGTAATTTTATGTGGGTTATTATTCCTATGGGTATATTCTTCTACACAAATGACCATGACTTCGATACTAATCTTCCTGAATATTTCTATTACAGACAGCGAGCGAAGCTGAACGAAGGAAACGCCCTACGATCTACATGAATTGCCTTGTTCTCCCACAAATTGTTTGTAACTTCGTTACTACGTTATTTTAAAGGCTTATTTATGTAATAAATATCATATTTAATGATATTTTTCCTTCCAACCTTGATTAGAATTTCAGATTTATGGTGTTCGGCTATATATATTATATATATATCATATATATATATTAGGTATATATATATATATATATATATATATATATATATATATAGGAGAGAGGAGAGAGGAGAGAGAGAGAGAGAGAGAGAGAGAGAGAGAGAGAGAGAGAGAGAGATATATCTAGTATATCTATTAATATATATATATATATATAGTATATATAGATATATAGTTTATATATATATTATATATAATATATATATATATATATACTTAACTGTCATCTTCATTAAGGATAGAGATCTATAAATGGAGAAAGTAAGGTATTTCTCTCTCTCTCTCTCTCTCTCTCTCTCTCTCTCTCTCTCTCTCTCTCCACTGACAATCATGGCACTAACTAACGTCCGACTTCAGACAGACAGATAGACAGCCAGACAGACAAGACAGACAGCAACGCTCATATATTAGAGGTAATGAACTTAATGGGATTCTCCTTCCTCTTGCTGCAGTGATTTCCAAACTGGACTGGACCAGCTGGACCACCGCTGGCTGTCGGTCCATCGTTTATGAAAACTTCGGGACGACGAGTGGTCGTAATGAACTTGGTGTAACAGATGCAGAGGAGGAGGAGGAGGAGGAGGAGGAGGAGGAGGAATAATTAATGTACCCTTTACGAAGGCACGGAAGGACGGACCAGGAAAGGAACATATTAAATGTGGAGTAATGAAGGAACGTATTAATAATAATAATAATAATAATACGTTCCTTCATGGACTAAGCAACTCATGTGCATGTGGTGATGTAATCTTAAAGCAATTTCTTTCTATAAGTGAACAGTAGGAGAAGGAAAACAAACCTAAGTATAGCATGGATAGACTATAAGAAAGCCTTCGACATGATACCACACACATGGCTAATAGAATGCCTGAAAATATATGGGGCAGAGGAAAACACCATCAGCTTCCTCAAAAATACAATGCGCAACTGGAATACAATACTTACAAGCTCTGGAATAAGACTAGCAGAGGTTAATATCAGGAGAGGGATCTTCCAGGGCGACTCACTGTCCCCACTACTCTTCGTAGTAGCCATGATTCCCATGACAAAAGTACTACAGAAGATGGATGCCGGGTACCAACTCAAGAAAAGAGGCAACAGAATCAACCATCTGATGTTCATGGACGACATCAAGCTGTATGGTAAGAGCATCAAGGAAATAGATACCCTAATCCAGACTGTAAGGATTGTATCTGGGGACATCAGGATGGAGTTAGGAATAGAAAAATGCGCCTTAGTCAACATACAAAAAGGCAAAGTAACGAGAACTGAAGGGATAAAGCTACCAGATGGGAGCAACATCAAACACATATTGATGAGACAGGATACAAATACCTGGGAATAATGGAAGGAGGGGATATAAAACACCAAGAGATGAAGGACACGATCAGGAAAGAATACATGCAGAGACTCAAGGCGATACTCAAGTCAAACTCAATGGAGGAAATATGATAAAAAGCCATAAACACATGGGCAGTGCCAGTAATCAGATACAGCGCAGGAATAGTGGAATGGACGAAGGCAGAACTCCGCAGCATAGATCAGAAAAACCAGGAAACAAATGACAATACACAAAGCACTACACCCAAGAGCAAATACGGACAGACTATACATAACACGAAAGGAAGGAGGGAGAGGACAACTAAGTATAGAGGACTGCGTCAACATTGAGAACAGAGCACTGGGGCAATATCTGTAAACCAGTGAAGACGAGTGGCTAAAGAGTGCATGGGAAGAAGGACTAATAAAAGTAGACGAAGACCCAGAAATATACAGACACAGGAGAATGACAGACAGAACAGAGGACTGGCACAACAAACCAATGCACGGACAATACATGAGACAGACTAAAGAACTAGCCAGCGATGACACATGGCAATGGCTACAGAGGGGAGAGCTAAAGAAGGAAACTGAAGGAATGATAACAGCGGCACAAGATCAGGCCCTAAGAACCAGATATATTCAAAGAACGATAGACGGAAATAACATCTCTCCCATATGTAGGAAGTGCAATACGAAAAATGAAACCATAAACCACATAGCAAGTGAATGCCCGGCACTTGCACAGAACCAGTACAAAAAGAGGCATGATTCAGTGGCAAAAGCCCTCCACTGGAGCCTGTGCAAGAAACATCAGCTACCTTGCAGTAATAAGTGGTACGAGCACCAACCTGAGGGAGTGATAGAAAACGATCAGGCAAAGATCCTCTGGGACTATGGTATCAGAACGGATAGGGTGATACGTGCAAACAGACCAGACGTGACGTTGATTGACAAAGTCAAGAAGAAAGTATCACTCATTGATGTCGCAATACCATGGGACACTAGAGTTGAAGAGAAAGAGAGGGAAAAAATGGATAAGTATCAAGATCTGAAAATAGAAATAAGAAGGATATGGGATATGCCAGTGGAAATCGTACCCGTAATCATAGGAGCACTAGGCACGATCCCAAGATCCCTGAAAAGGAATCTAGAAAAACTAGAGGCTGAAGTAGCTCCAGGACTCTTGCAGAAGAGAGTGATCCTAGAAACGGCACACATAGTAAGAAAAGTGATGGACTCCTAAGGAGGCAGGATGCAACCCGGAACCCCACACTATAAATATCACCCAGTCGAATTGGAAAACTGTGATAGAGAGAAAAAAAAAATAATAATAATAATAATATGTTCACCTACAGAAAGAAATGACATCACGAGTTGCTCAGTCCACAACACGAGGCTGAATTCACTTAAAATGATTACATTCGTTTTCAAAGTCAATCTGTGAAGGAATTGTAGGACGGGAATATTCCAGGTATCAAGGGAAATCCGCTTAAGTTAGAGAACTAATATATTTTCTACGAAGATCAACAGACAGGAGTTTGCTAACAGATCCAGCGCCTTTCTGAAGTAATTTGCTAAAATAACCAAACGTTTGCTACAATGTAGGTCCAAAAACTTTTCCGGAGATCAAACCAAAGCGTTAAACTGGAACCAATGCTATTTGGCTATAATAAAACCAGTCAGAGAATTTGAAATTAAAACATAACCTTACTTAAACCTAAAATACCAACCAAACGTTTGCTAGAATTTAGTACCAAAATCTTTTCCGAGACCAAACCAAAACGTTGAACTGGAACCAAAAATGTTTTGCGAAGATAAAACACCAAATGGTTCCATTCTATTAAATAAAAACCAAATGTTTGCTCTAATTTATGGCACAAAACTTTTGTGAAATCATAACAAAATGCTGAACAGGAACCAAAATTCCCTTAAGACAACACCAAACCTTTGAGAATCTGAAAGGGAAACCTTAGCCAACTTAAATCTAGATGTTTGCTGAAAAAATGAGCTAACTTTAATCTAGATGTTTGCTGAAATAATGAGCTAACTTTAATCTAGATGTTTGCTGAAATAATGAGCTAACTTTAATCTAGATGTTTGCTGAAATAATGAGCTAACTTTAATCTAGATGTTTGCTGAAATAATTAGCTAACATAAATCTAGATGTTTGCTGAAATAATTAGCTAACATAAATCTAGATGTTTGCTGAAATAATTAGCTAACATAAATCTAAATGTGTGCTAAAATAGTGATAAAAGATAAAAAAAAAAACAAACGTTTGATATAATTCTAGGTAACAAAAACCTTCCAGAAATACAATCAAAACTTTAAACAAAAACCAAAATTCTTCACTAAAATAACACCAAACGTTCCAGAGTCTCAAAGGGAAACTTTAGCTAAGGACTTAGCAAAAAAAAAAAAAAAAAAAAAAAACTCCCAAAATGCAGCGTTCCCCATAGAAAAGCCGTCGCTGGCGAGAATCAGGACCCATCATCTTTAAGCCTTTGCTAACCTTTAAGCTACTGCAGAGGGCGGGCCGAACTGCCACGTTGCCCTTTTCCCCAAAAGTCTGCTGGACTGCAAGGGATTGGGAGGTCTAAATAACTCACCTAAGATTAGAATAAGGAATTTTAACCTGATAAAAAATATTATAACTAGGATTAACATAAAGACTTATCATCAATTATTACAATAATAAATACAAGGGAACTATGCAACTCAACACTAGCATCCTCAAATAAAAGAATATTATCTATTTTTCTAAGAAAAAATAAAGGTCTTCCCCGCAATCATAATATAGAATATTAACCTGATAATGATAAGTTAATGTTAAAATGAGGATCAACATAAAACAGGTAATAAATGCGCCAAAGTTTATTCGGCGCAATTGAGTTTTCTGTAAAACGTATAATGCTGTATAAAACCATCAGCTACGAACAGCAGCGCTTCTGTTGCTTACCAGATGCGGTAGCGTGAGGGTGCGTTCCACGCCTCCGGAAAGTGCTGCCAGATGCACGACCCATAGCTAATTTTAATCTTAGATAAAATAAACATGTCTAGGGCTAGAGGGTTGCAATTTGGTATGTTTGATGCGTGGAGGGTTGATGATCAACGTACCAATTTGCAGCCATCTAGCCACAGTAGTTTTTTAGATCTGAGGGCGGACAGAATAAAGTGCAGACAGACGGACAAATCCAGGACAATAATAATTGCCTTCTACAGATAACTAAAAAAAAGGTCCTTCTTAAGAGAGCTTTTATCCTTGAAGCTTTCCAAATGAAGTCACAGTCCCTCTTGGCCGAGTGGATTTCGCGCTCGGCTACCAATCCGGTGGTCCGAAGTGCGATTCTCGGCTCGGCCAACGTGGAACCAGAGGAATTTATTTCTGGTGATAGAAATTCATTTCTCGATGTTCGGATCCCACAATAAGCTGTAGGTCCCGTTGCTAGGTAACCAATTGGTTCCTAGCTACGTAAAAAAGATATCTAATCCTTCGGGCAAGCCCTTTACAGGAGACCTGTTAATCAGCTCAGTGGTCTGGTAAAACTAAGATATCTAACATTTTTTAAATGAGGTCACAAAACACCCGCATTAACCTTTGACCTGCTAAGAAGCCAACGAGGGAAAATGGAGAAGAAGGGAACAGGTGAGAGAGGGAGAGAAATCAGCCGATATCGAGACAAACAGCCTCATAAATTCGAGTCTGGAGAGTCTCCAGGTTCGTAACTTTGGGGAGATTCATTTCCTCTTCACCTTTTTCGAAAAAACATAACTGCTAAATCGGAAAAAAAAGTCTCTCCGTGTTTCCCTCTCGTGGGATTTTCTGAGCGTTAAGTGTCTGACGAGAGCAATTCGTGAGAACACTTGAAATCAAGTGGCACACTGTGCGCAATCGAAACAAGAGGAAGAGAACTCTTTAAATTATATGGCGACAAGAGGAAGAAGAGGAAGACAATAGAGTTCACAGAAGATTTCAGCGAGAGAGAGAGAGAGAGAGAGAGAGAGAGAGAGAGAGAGAGAGAGAGAGAGAGAGAAATTTTCTGTGTGCTTTTGCTGAAAAATAAGCGAAACTCGATTCACAGTAAACCGATCGCCTATTAATCGTCGAATTCATTTCAATTTCTCAAATCCCCATAAATCCAGTGACAAAAAATCCCATAGATTACGGAAGCAATTTCGCAAAAACCCCTTTTACAGATTGAACTGGAAGTAATTCCATTCAGTCTTACCCGATTCGTATTTAAACCGGGCTGAACCCTTTACCAAAAATAATTCATTGCGAGCTTTCATAATTTCGAACTCTGTCAGCTTTCAGGATCAATTTCTATATCTCTGTCTCTCGCTACAGATCTCATTTTCAATCATGACTCACTTGTAACCAATCACAATTAAAAAACGAGCAAAATCCACTCAACAAGACAGGTCTTTTATACTGCAATTATCAACAAAACTTCAATGGAACACAAAACTTGGATTTAAACAACTTTTGTGGTCTTAAAACATATGGGTATGACCCTGTTTTTGTAATGTACTGCATCTCCTCTCACTTCCTTTTCAAGTTCATTATCTCTTACCGTTGCTCCTCCATTTCTTGTTATTTATATTTCTTTTTGTTTTTTAAGCTGACGATAAATATCCACAACCAACATCACAGTAACCAATGGCGTGAGCCAAGCAGCATGAGGAACCAATCACGACTGGGTTAAGTGACGTTGGTTGGGGAAATTTACCGTCAGCTGCCAAAAACACTGCCGTAGTGAGTAATAATTACATTGGTTGCAGGTCCATAATAATGTAGCATGTGAGTATATGGTCTTTAATGGATATTAAAAGCACTTGACTGAAGATGAACCTAGTACAAGGTTCGAAAGCTTTTAATATCCATTAAAGACCATACATGCTGTATTATTTTGGACCTGCAATAATTTTCATCATTTTCGACACGGAAAACTGTGCCCACAATCATTTCATTTATCTTTGTTCAACAACGAAAAGAGAACTGTAGTGCGAATTGAAGAAAGCATGTACAGACTTTGCTATCAGTGACTTGAGATAGATCTAAGAGTCTAAATCATACTTAGTACAACGATCTAAAGTTCGGACGAGAAGATTTACAAAATTATTTCTTACTGTCAAATCCCTTGTTTGACGAAATTTTAAATTTCTCATTTGACCCTAACTTGTGTCAAAGCTCGGATTTGACCCAAAGCGAGTGACACAAGAGCCTTCCTTCGTAGCAACACTTTACTCAAGGGTATAGTTGCATTGAACTGCATTGAATTGAACATAGAGTTCAGGCCAAAGGCCAAGCACTGGGAACTATGAGGTCATTCAATGCTGGAAATGACATTGAAAGTGGGTAGGTCTGAAAAGTGTAACAGGAGGAAAACCTCAAAGTAGTTGCACCATGAAATATTCATTATGAGAGGGGGGGACAGCGAGTGGCAAGAAAGGTAATATGAATGGAGGTACAGTAAAAGGAACGAAAGGGGTCGCAGAAAGGGGTCGAAGGGGCGCTGCAAAGAACCTTTAGTAATCTTTATGGTAATAAATAGCCTTACTATCTCCCTTTCATGATAATCGCAGGACTAAAACACACAAACATAATTCCCAAAGGTTTGTCCAAACTACAGAAAAACTTAGTCATACTCTAACGTCGAGAACTTATTGCATACAAATCACAAACTGGTTGAAAACAAGTGAGAAACGATTCTGTGGATAATCATATGAAGCACCCGTTAGGCAGCAACAAGTCGTTGACTTGTGTTTTAAACATGTTTGTGATGTGTGAGCGACAAGTTGCCAACATATGTTTATGACATGCATTGCTATGTAATGGACACATTCTCTGTCGAGATACAGAGGCCACCGGGACAGCCATCCTAGTGTCTGTAGCTTGCCCTAACTAACTGACCAAATAAACCAGTCAAGAGAGGGCAAAAGAGGAAATGAATGGGTCTGAACTGGGTATGATTTCGCAACATGAGGTGATTCAGTTTTGAAAAAAATATATACAAACTATTTCCCCCAAAAATAACTTTGCATAACTGAAAGGCTTCAGCTCAAAAGCACTGCAGTATTTATCGCGCCATAGAGACTCGATGCCTCTGATAATAGGGGATTAAATTTCCACTCGGAAAATATGCATACGATTTAAAAATATTTAATGACAATTATGATCCAAATGGTCAAACGCACCAGCCATTGCATTTTGGTATTTTGAAAGAATTAATATTCTGCTCATAATAACCGGGACATTTCAAACTCCAAAGTTATTTTTGGTGTAATTATATCAGGACTGATGATGTCGGGAAAATGATTATCAGAAACAGACGATTCGTCAAATATACTCATCCTGTTTCGTTTGATAATTCATACTTCTTGCACCTGTCTCTCTCTCTCTCTCTCTCTCTCTCTCTCTCTCTCTCTCTCTCTCAAAACTGTTTTGTTACCAATTTTTCTTTCTATCTCCCCTAACGTTTGGTCCGACCTGAAAGGATTTAATGACAAAATAAACAAAAATAAACAAACTTTCCTCCTACAGTCCAATCATAACAAGAGACGGATAAATCCGGCTACACACATCTCCTTCCCTACTCTTATCCGCTCTTATCACCAGCTCCTTTTTCCAGTATCAGTAAGTTAATCTGATTACTCCACTTTCTCGATTCAATTGGGTTCCATTAGAATCTCTTTGTCTTCATAATTCATCGTTTAAGCGAAGATCGTCCGCTGTGGGAAGGTTCTGAACCTCTGCCAAGAGAGTGCATTAATTACAATATCAACAGAGAAAGTGACACGAGTCGATTTCTGCATTGTCTTATGAAATGGCAGATGTTTCTGTACTTGTAGTACAAGTATTATGTAGTACATTAAGTTTTCAATTTGCTTATTTTTTTTAGGTACAATGAGCAAAATGTATCCAATGGATTAAGTGTACCCAAGTGTACCGTTGGACAAAGTGTACTAAATATCCAAATATTTCATGAACAAGGTGTATCTCATATACAAAAATGTACACAATGAACAAACTAATTCATAAAACGTACCCAGTGAACAATCTGTACCTAATATACCCGGTGTGGGCAAACTACGGCCCACCAAATGTCAGTCAGTTTGAAAGAGAAAGGTTTATTTGTCTTTCAATTCGTTCCATGTGAAGTTCCTACTTTAAAATACTAAGTTAATTAATAAAAATTGCTTTCAGACTGTGTTATTTTGTCTTTCAAATAAACGAATTGCAAACGATTCTGCTACAGTACTTTAAAATATTAATACAAATTAATTGTATTTTTTACTTAAAAGCTTTATATTTTGTCTATTTTAATTATTAATTATTTTGCGGCCCTATAGCACTGAATTTCTGAATGTGGCCCTTCTTGCACGGAAACGTTTGCCCACACCTGTAATATACAAAAAGATTAACAATGAACAAACTGTACTCAGTATACAAAACATCCAATGAACAAACCATAATGGTATAACCCCCTGGAGAGGCATCATCCCTCCTCCAAGAAGCAACTAAGGAAACTGAACCACCACAACTACCTCCCCCTCCTCCTCCTCCAGCGAGGAATCCCGCTGTCTAAATTCCCGAGTCCAGAACTTCCGGGATTCGGGAGGGAATCATTAGTTTGAACAGTTGCACCAGAGATCCAACCGGAGTTGCAATGACCTCTCGCCACAAACTTCTGTTGGGTCTTCCTCAATTGCTGCGTCTGAAGCCGAGACCAAATTGTAATTGGAAGACGACTGACTGAGAGAGATTAATTCAAGATGGTTTCGGTCTAGATGACTTAGCCATTTGCAAAGCTTTCGGAATATGCGATCTCGGCCAAAGGCCTAGTACTGGGACCTTTGAGTTCATTCAGACATGAGAAGTAAAGAAGGTTTTTGAAGGTGTAACAGAATGATAAGTCTTGCAGTTGCACTGTGAATCAATTGTCAGACCTTACCTTACAGACTTTACAGCTCGTTCGGGTTGCCCCAGGTCCCTCAGTGTGAGGCACCTCTAATGTCTCAGGAGAGGGTTGAGGTAAGTCAGATGGAAGAAGGAGAATATGAACGGAGGTACAGTCAAAGGAATAAAAAGAGGTTGCAGCTAGAGGCCTAAGGGATGCCGCGAGGAACCTTAAGTAATGCCTACAGTGTAACGTGAGAGATGCACTGACGGCACTAACACCCCCTAAGGGGCGAAAGGTTTTAAGGATTTTTTAACAACGACTTGCCGTCGTCCAGCCCCGTACGTAGGTAAGCCTCTCTCTCTCCACTTGACCCTGTTGGAATATACAGAACGAGGCTACCTTATTCCGTGCCTTTCAGACGGTACGAAACGTCCCAAGGGCAGAAACTTGCACACCGCATAAATATACATTTCAAAAACCACCGAGAGTATTAGTTAACGAACCAATCCAGATATAAAATAGTAAACAACTGATCAATAGATATATGGAGCTTAGGTTGTCCAGCGAAGCACTACTAGGTGGGCACTGTTGGCCATTCAGCGCCCAAGACAGGCAAAAGAGGGAGTTGGAGTGGTTGGACAGCAAGATATAAAGTGATCCTGAAAGTGATGGAAATAAAGTACAAGGATCTACAGGTGGAACTTGGAGAGGACCCCACGGCTGCAAACGCCCTTTAGTAGTGCCTGCAGTGCACCACGTGAGGTGCACTGTATATATCAAACGTATTATTCCCAACCTATGACAAAGCTTCTCACTCCATCTGCATCGGAATATGTGACTTAAGTCACTTAGGCATAAAGCCAAGTACTGGGACCTACAGGGACATTCAGCGCTATGACGACAGTGAATGAAAAAGGAAATGATATGAATAATGAATTTACTGGAAATGATATTATAAATAATGAGTTTAAAATAGACACATCGGGACACTGCACAAACACAGCGATTCATCCCAAACAGTAATTTCATTGGCGTCAGATTGACAGGACTCCGGTAAACAGCTTCCCGCGATTATTGTGTTTTGAAAACTCACGGTGCGCCATTATTCATGTGTTCAAATTCAATATGCCTTCAACAGACGCCAGTCTCTCTCTCTCTCTCTCTCTCTCTCTCTCTCTCTCCAGGCTCTACACAGCTGTTTAGCACCAATGAGGTCACAGTCAACATAACCAACATTTTCGCTTACTCGGGGAGTAAGCCTACAAACTATGAAAAAGCATAAAATGGTCTGAAAAAGATGTTTTGCGTTGGGTTAAAGATGCAGGAATTCTAGGAAAGGATATTTATGATTTATCTATTAGAATGAAAAAATAAAAATTGAATAATGTCCATGTTAAACAGTAAAGAACACTTATTATTAATAAAACAGCGTATTTATTTTAATTTAGCTTGCGCACCGATAAGCTGTTGGTTGGATCATGCCTTGTTCTGTTCATTATATGAGATCGGCACATTTATATAAATCATGCTAATTTAACGACATAAAAGTGTCTTTATTCTTTCTTTATTCAAATCTTCAGCAGAAAACCCTTATGGACAGAGCCAACTGATTATAAACCGGAGAGGGTTCCAAAGGGAAATCAGCTTGCTAAGAGAGAGAGAGAGAGAGAGAGAGAGAGAGAGAGGAAAAGATGATTAGATAAATACTATGAGGGAGTAGAAAATAAACCCGATACACCTGGAATACAGGAGACTATGTCAGCACCAGTAGCAGAGAGCAGGAATGAATTTCTTCCTTGTTTTAAACACTTGGAATATTCCACATCTGAGCTACGTTAAGTCTTCCGCATTCCAGCTGCGGCCAAGATAAAATTCCTGGCGAACTGAGTCGTATAAAACCTGACGCTAGAAAACGACACACAATTTGCGAAAGCAGCAGCATCAACCTTGCGAATTCCGCTAAAATGTAGCGAGGTGGGAAGCATTTATTCCGCTAATGTTAGCGATCCATCCCACGAAATTAGGACGCGCGAATTTTCCATGCTGAAGCGGCCAACGTTTAACGCTTCAGAGACCGTAAACGTTTTTGTTGAGGATGGTGGTGTCCCTGTAGTCGTTTCCCCAGGAAGATTAAGGACGCATATTTGCTATTCGATATGTTTACAGCTTTGCAAAAGTCAATACGCAATTTTTTTTTTATAAAACAAGCAGCCAGTTATGTGTTTCCACGGGTTGTTTAACAAAAACAAGAAGTAAAATAAATAAATAAAGTCATGGCTTTAGCTTAAAACAGTAAAACAGAGAGATAAAGACTTACAACAGATTTATGGCCCTATTTATTTGTCACGGGGAAAGATATATGAAACTTGTTAACGATTTCAGGGTAGAAGGACCCCTGTGGATTGTCACTTTCTCCTTGATATAAAATCCTAACCCCAACCCCCCACCCTCGCCCCCCGACTCTCTCTCTCTCTCTCTCTCTCTCTCTCTCTCTCTCTCTCTCTCCAAAGCACTTCGCCTTTCTCTGGGCTTTCTCTAAACAGAAACAAGGGGAGAAATTTTAAACCAGAAAATCAAAGATAAACAACATCAGCACAGTTTATATTTCCTAGAGAATCTAAAGGATTACAATTTTTAAATATGTAACAATAAAGGGTTTCATAGGCTTTAGCATTTGATCATAACAAGTTTAGGCTCATGACTTAAGTAAACAACTCAGGAAAATGAACGCAGCAAAAAAAAAAAAAAAAAAAAGAAGAAGGGCAATAGAAACGGAAATATTATCAGTCCTTCAGCAGAAAGAGTCAACGTTCTAGCGGAGTCTGTCATTCAAGTCGACGTTGATAGAAAATGGGATTCTTGGCGCGTCTTAACGGACAGCTATGAGAATGAATAATTACTATACTGATTTATAACTTCCTTTTTCTGGTTTTGTCGAAGACTCCTTGTCTGAAGGTAGACAAAAAATAAGAAATAAAAAAATGACGCCATTGATGTTATTTCATTAAACCAATCTTACTGAGAAACCTCGTTACAAAAACTTATAACAAGGCAAACCAAGCGTTTCCATCCCGTCGGCCTCTCTGTCATCAAAGACATCATTATTACGTACATACCCATAATGTAAATAAATGATAATTTTCGATTTCATGCGATATTCTCCACTTTTGTGAAAGCATAAATGGGGAGAGAGAGAGAGAGAGAGAGAGAGAGAGAGAGAGAGAGAGAGAGAGAGAGAGAGAGAGATACCACCACTGGCCAGCCAGCCCCAAACCGAGTCTCGTAATTGGCCCAGAGGATTTTCACAAACCAATCAAACGGCAACAGAAAAAAACTCTTAATTAATCTGTGACCCGCATAGTTGGCAACAGTCGCCTACAACATTATCAGGCAAATGAACGGAATTTGCAAAACGCATTAAAACCAAAAGGATTTTTTTTTTCTGTGAGAATTAAAGATGACTTCTACTCCAAACATTCGGTGGGTTATCTCTACAGAACAAGAGAACTTGCAAACAGAATTTGCAATTTGTCTAAGTAATTAAAGACATATTGCACTCAAAAAATGTAATGGATTATCATTACCACATATAGCAACAGAATTTGCACGATATTTTAATACAGAAATTGGTCTCTGTTGAGATTTGAAAATGGACTCCACTTCAGTAATTTATAGACTATACTCATATATATATATATATATATATATATATATATCTATATATATCTATATATATATATATATATATATAATATATTATATATATATATATAAACGGGAACTCCACAGTTTATCTGAACTGACTTCAGTAGAAAGTGTATGACGTGGATATAAACACAGGTACAAGGTACACCATGGTACCTTCAGGATAGACTATTTTATTCTGGGTGTCCTAAGAAATGAAAATTTTCTATTAATCTCGTGACCATTTAGTTCTTTTAGTAACTACAGACAAAAGATTATGGCAACAAACGAGAAAAGAACATTAAAACTGGTAAGCGAATAAGGATGCATTAGGGTCTAACTATTTACAAGAATAAAAGGAATAAAGTGGAATTTGCACAAATACACGAAACTATCTTAAGTTTCCTTAAGAAAACATTATATCTCTGTGGATGTGATTCCTCTACAGAAAATAAAGGCATTGAAATGAAAAAGGAGACTTTGGAGGCAACGGAGATGTTGCAGTTACATGAACGAGGAGGTCCACCTTCTTCATTTCTACATCCATCTTTCGTTTTCGATTTGTCAGACGATACAACTAGAACAAATTAAAAACTAAAGGATAAAACGTCTCCCACACCCTCCTTTCTCTCTCTCTCTCTCTCTCTCTCTCTCTCTCTCTCTCTCTCTCTCTCTCTCAGCACCATCAATTTTACAAACAGGAAAAAGCCATAAAACTAACTGATAATAACATCTACCTCATCCTCCATATTCTCTCTCTCTCTCTCTCTGTCTCTCTCTCTCTCTCTCTGTCTCTCTCTCTCTCTCTCTCTGTCCCCTCACTCAGCACAGTCAATTTGACAAGAAAAAAAGAGAAAAAAAAGAATCTCTCGCTCAAAGGCAGACATTCTCCTTCCTCCATCTTTCATTGCCAAGAGGTCCTTATCAAGGTCTTCCCAGGTCATGTTATGGACGTCGTCACACTCCACAACGACTGTAAATTACTGATAAAGGACAGATGGAATGGGGTTAGGAGGAGGAGGAGGAGGAGGAGGAGGAGTAGGAGGAGAAGGAAGAGGAGGAGGAGAAGGAGAGGAGGAGGAGGAGGAGGAGGAGGAGGAGGAGGAGGAGGAGGAGGAGGAGGTTGGGAAAGGTTGAGTTTTGACGTTGGCTGGGAGGGCGAGGAAGAAATAAAGGCGGCGGAAGGCCGTTTCTTGGACGTAGCTAAGTAAGGGATGATAACGAGAATGAAAATGTATAGGATTGTTAAAGGTGGAGGCAGATGTAAAAATGTCTTTTTTCTAATCACACATCTACATTTAACGTTTTCAGCCTGACCAAACTTAAGGGAACCAATGAACGTCACCCTCTAGTCCTTAATTGGTATCTTTGATTATATGGATGATTAAAGTGGTTTATAAGGCAGCAGTGGTCCGAGACTATTGTGTTTAAAGCTAAGTAGAAACACTCTACCTTCACATTAGTGAGGCATCCGTTTTATGTATGTTTTTTTTTTATAAAAGGGGAGAACTTGGAAAACCAATAGAATAATATCAGAATTACACCCAAGAAGAAACACCATAGCATTAACTCGAAAGTTAACCGAAGAGGATATCACAGTTGCGCACATAAGTGGCAACATCTTTGTCAAAGTTCTCTTTTAAATCAAAGACCAACAATCCATTTGCGTCTAAAGGCATCAAAGAGCAATCACATAAAAGCTCTTTCACAGAAGAATCCAAACACAACTCAAAGGAGAAAGACGAAGACGTGCATCCATCCATCTTCCCATCTGAGATAAGTGTCGGACAAACACCAAACTCCACACAACATGGCAGCTTCTTTGCCTCGGAGAAGACAAACCTCAAACAACCCTTTTCTGGGAAGTCTGAAAATCTCGACTCAATCGTCAATAAACTTGGGGTTTCCTTCCATTTGCTAAACATTCTCTCTCTCTCTCTCTCTCTCTCTCTCTCTCTCTGCTCTTTGTGTCACCCTCAGAAAGGGGCAATCCATCCAAGCACCTTCAAGTTATTGGGAGACAAACCTTACGAAGTCTTTCCCAGAATTGATGCGTCGATGTCTGAGGTCACGTGAGCCTTTCCACGTGACGTCATACTTGTTTGCTTAAGTCTCTTCAGGTGTGATTCCAACCAAACCACAACAAACGGAGCTTCTGTACCTCTTTCTATACATCCCAAATTCCAACAATATCTGGAATAACGTACAATTCCCATGATAATTCCTGACGTTAAGAGATAAAATTACCAAATAACTAATAAATCATAAAAATACCCATCGACTGTATGATACTTAGGCGGCCAATCCCAGCACTGGGTGGGCACTTTCTTGGCCATTCAGTGCCCAAGACATTGAACTGAGGGAGTTGGAGTGGTTGGACAGCAAGGCAAAGGGAGCCAGAAAATGAGGAAAATGAATTAAAATGACATATAGTCAGAGGGGTTGAACAGCAAAACTGATGAAAGAAAGCGGAAATGGAGGTAAAGTAAAAAGCAAAATGGTGTTTGCAATTAAGGGCCAAACGGACGCTTGCGAACTCACTTCAGTAAATGCCTACAGTCCACCACGTGAGGTGCACTGATGACACTGTCCCCTTAACGGAGTATATAGCTAACCATCAATGGTGAATTTCCATCCATAAAATGGATAACGAGGAGGGGGAGAGGGGTTTAGAGGGGGGAGACTTATGAGCCACCATCACTTTCCAAAGTACTCTCGGGGAAATCTTAAAAGGCTTTGGACACCAGCAGGGTAAACTATCTAGAGGCGATCTAGGGAGGGGGAGGGAAAGGGGAGGGGGAATGGGAGTGAAGGGAGGAGGGTGGGGAGTTGCAGAGTGGGAGGGGAGTGGAGCGGGTGGAGGGAGAGGGAGGGAAAAAGGGTCCAAATCCAATATCCAAAAAATTCTGATTTCTCTTGGCCAAACTCTCCCCCTCACGGCCGCTGGAAAAGCTCTATTTGACAAAATGTTGGATCGCCAAATTGATCCTAAGTTCTACAATTGTACTTTTTTTTTTTTTGTTATAATTGAGAACAACAATATGGCAAGTTTACTCGGATTGACATGAAAGGCTGTTAACTTGAAAAGCGAGTTTCTATTACATACAATAATGGATATTTTTACGTCGAAAATGGGATGTAGAGGATAATAAGTACAAAGGCCAACCAGTTTAAAATTAATAAATAAATGTGTAATTAAAGGAATAGATAAATAAATAGATAGATAAAAATTCGAATAAATAAATTAATTAATTAAAAAATACACAAATAAAGTGCAGACGGACGGACAAAGCCAAGACAATAATAGTCTTCTACAGATAACTAAAAAAAATAAGGTCCTTCTTAAGACAGCTTATATCATCGAATCTTTCTAAATGAGGTCACAAAACACCCCCATTAACCTTTGACCTGATCAGAAGCCAACGAGGGAAAAAGGAGAGGAAGGGAATAGGTGAGAGAAGTAGAGAAAAAAACAGGCGAGAGAGGGAGAGAAATCAGCCGATATCGAGACAAGTATACCTTAGTTTTACCAGACCACTGAGCTGATTAACAGCTCTCCTATAAAGGGCTGGCCCGAAGGATTAGATATTTTTACGTGACTAGGAACATATTGGTTAACTAGCAACGGGACCTACAGCTTATTGTGGGATCCGAACCACATTGTATCGAGAAATGAATTTCTATCACCAGATATAAATTCCTCTGGTTCCGCGTTGGCCGAACCGAGAATCGAACTTCGGACCACCGGGATATCGAGACAAACAGCTTCATAATTCGAGTCTGGAAATTCTCCAGATTCGTAACTTGGGGTAGATTCATTTCCACTTCACCTTTTTCGAAAAAACATAAGAGTTAAATCGAACATAATAAAAAAACAAGTCTCTCTGTGTTTCCCTCTCGTGGGATTTTCTGAGCGTTAAGTGTCTGACGAGAGTATTTCTTGAGAACACTTGAAATCAAGAGGCACACTGTGCGCAACCGAAACAAGAGGAAGTGAACTCTTTAAGTAATAAGGCGACAAGAGGAAGCCAATAGTTCACAGAAAATTTCAGAGAGAGAGAGAGAGAGAGAGAGAGAGAGAGAGAGAGAGAGAGAGAGAGAGGATTACCTCTTCGAGGCACTCATAGCGTATTATCTCTCTCTCTCTCTCTCTCTCTCTCTCTCTCTCTCTCTCTCTCTCTCTCTCCTGGGACCCACAGCAGTCGCCTAACACAAAGATACATAGTTACCTGTTGAAGATAACAGCAAAATCCTGACGTTTTAATGAATAGCCCTATCTGTTCCTCTCCGTGGTCAGAGAGAGAGAGAGAGAGAGAGAGAGAGAGAGAGAGAGAGAGAGAGAGAGATAAAATGCCATTTTCTGTGTGTTTTTGATGAAAAATAATCGAAACTCGATTCACAGGTAAACCGATCGCCTATTAATCGTCGAATTCATTTCAATTTCTCAAATCCCCATAAATCCAGTGTAAAAATATCCCCATAGATTACGAAAGCAATTTCGCAAAAACCCCTTTTACAGATTGAACTGGAAGTAATTCCATTCAGTCTTACCCGATTCGTATTTAAACCGGACTGAACCCTTTACCAGAAATAATACATTGCGAACTTTGTCAGATTTCAGGGTCAATTTCTATATCTCTGTCTCTCGCTGCAGATCTCATTTTCAATCATGACTCGCTTGTAACCAATCACGATAAAAAAAACGAGCAAAATCCACTCAACACGACAGGTCTTTTATACTGCAATTATCAGCAAAACTTCAATGGAACACAAAACTTGGATTTAAACAACTTTTGTGGTCCTAAAACATATGGGTATGACCAACGCCATCTTGAATTGACAAGGCCTGTGCGATCACTCAAAACACAGCGATGAGTCATCACCAGTCGTCTTATCCTGGCCAAAGTTACCATTCCCAGTTCTGTATTTTTGGTGTTATTTATTACTTTTTATCTATTGTATCTAATTGCTTTGTTAGATAATTATATTTCAGTCTTTAAAACCATCATAATCCTCTAAACCTAGTTAATATGATTAAATATGCTGCATAATGGTGGAAAATCAGCGCAGAAGTTATGATGAGTAACAACAGTTTATTAACAATAATGATTATAAAATACATTATCAGTCATTGCTGATGACTTCAAATGAAAACTCAATACTTGCAACTTTCATACTTTGTAAACTGTTCAACCATTTTTTTAATTTGCATTGCTGTGGGTACTTTTTCTGAGGTCATCTAATGAGACATTACTAGTTGGCAACCTCCGATCTCCAGTGCCCTTTCTAGTGTTATACTTAAATCCGGAGAGGAAGGAAGGTTTCCAGACACACGTGTAACTCCAGACAAAAGGCCACACAGATGTTCAGTTCCCCTTTGTAAAGGGAATTACAATAATGGGCCGAAGGTTCATGTTTTCAGCTTTCTCAAAGAAGAGAATCTCTGCAACATCTGGTTGAGAGCCATAAAAAGGGATAGCTTCACACAAACTTCTCACTCAAGGGTAAGCAATATTTGTGATTGCTGTTGACTAATATTAAGGTTTACATTTTGAAGGTAGATTAAATGCAAGTTTCTGTATTTCATACAGTTAAGTGCAGTGGATAGGAAATTCAGAAATGCATCCTCACTATTTTAATGAAAAGTGGCAGTGGCAATGTTTCTACTGGGAGTGAAACTGGATCAATCAAAGAGATGCTGATAGAAACATGATTTTTCCTGAGTTTCCCTTTGAGAGTGCATCCCATACTGCACCCAAAATATGTAATGCTCCATTTGCCACTTTGCATAAATTACACAATTTAGAAGCTGATTCTCTCCTCAGATATGCATACAAACTTACATCTAAGGCATTAAATCCATCGAGTCTAGAAAGGCAAAACGTCAGCCTTGCCCTACAAATTTTCAATGAATATGTCATAGAAGCACTTTTGACAACGGGAAAAGAACACTGTTTGCCAAATTCTGAAGATGTAGCTAATTAGATTAAAGTCATTTATCTCTGGTGGACCATAATGAATGTAAAGCATCCACATAAAGGTACTCGGCTTCACAATAAATATGCTACTCCACTAACATATAACGTAAATGACGTGAAGTATATTTTCCTAAAGAAATTCCATTTTCGGTTAGATCTCTGGAATAACATTACTAAAACTGGTGGAAAGCTGATTAGGGAAACATTCACTGCATAAAACACACAACTAGTGCAATGATAGAAATAACAAAATACTGTGTAGAAAAAATAAAAATGAAATATGTCTTACCAGGAAAATTTCAAACCAATCAACTTGAAAATAGAATTGGTAAATATCGTCGACTTCCTGGCAGCAATTGCAACATTTCCTTACGACAAGTGTTTGAATGTAAAAAAAAACTGAGGTTAATGTCTGATCTCAGAATAACTTTTAATAACAAAAACATCGAACTGAAGATCTTCGAAGAAACGAACTGGGAGTGCATGAATAATCAGGAGTCCGGAAATAACGATTTTTTTATACTGATTGATGTCAGTCAAGATGATATTGATAAAAGTACGGATCTTTTCCCGGTTATAACATACCTTGCTGGCTATTGTGTGTATTCTGTTGTGAAAAAATTTAAGTGTAGCTCCTGTAAACTTATTCCCTAAGAAACAAAAGATAGCTTACCAGACAATAACAGTTACATTCAGGGTATAAGCAGAGGAAGGCTTCTTTATCCGCATGAATCTGCAGTAAACGCAATTGTGTTTAACTATATAACCATTGATAAACTGTCACAGTGTCCTGATTTTATCAAATCAATGTATCAAAGGAATTTGGCCACGGACATTTCACTCACTGTCCTTTCTGATAATGATGCCTTTTTGCTATTTGCTTCCAACAATGCCCTACTAAACAATTATTGTAAGAAAAGTAATGAAAACATTCAAAATTGCAAAACTTTAACAAAAAAGAGAAAGCTGAATACAAAGAAGAAATAAGATTCGGAGGAACAATTGCGGTAAATTATAGTGAATATTTATTTTGTATATAACTCTTATACCTTTTCCTAAAGAGAGAGGCATCTTTTATCACCATTTTTGTGCTCTTGTCCTCCTTCTAAGTATAAAAATGTATTATATACTCATTTCTGTGAATAAACTTTTTTGTTCTCATTACTGTTTCTGCACTGAATTCCCTTTATATTTAATCATATTAACCAGGTCCAGAGGATACTGATGATGCAAAAGACTGTAAAACATAATCAACTTAAACAAAAATTATACATTCTGCAAATAACTGATAAATGCCACCAAAAAAACAAAGTTGTGAATGGAAACGCATGGCCAGACTCGGACGTCTGGTGATGACTCATGCTTGGGTCTCTCAGGCCTTCTCAATTCAAGATGGCGATGATATGACCCTGTTTTTGTAATCTACTGCTTCTCCTCTCCCTTCCTTTCCAAGTCCACTGTCTCTTACCGCTGCTCTCTCCGTTTCTCGTTATTTATATTTATTTGTTTTTAAGCTGACGATAAATATCCGCAGCCAACATCACAGTAACCAATGGCGTGAGCCGAGCAGCATGAGGAGCCAATCACGACTGGGCTCAGAGACGTTGGTTGGGGATATTTACCATCAGCTGCAAAAAAACACTACCGTAGTGAGTAATAATTACATTGGTTGCAGGTCCACAATAATGTAGCATGTGAGTATATGGTCTTTAATGGATATTAAAAGCACTTGATTGAAGATGAACCTAGTACAAGGTTCGAAAGCTTTTAATATCCATTAAAGACCATACATGCTGTATTATTGTGGACCTGCAACCATTGTCACCATTTTTGACACGGAAAACTGTGCCCACAATCATTTCATTTTTCTTTGTTCAACAACGAAAGGAGAACTGTAGTGCGAATTGAAGAAAGCATATACAGACTTTGCTATCAGTGACTTGAGATAGATCTAAGAGTCTAAATCATACTTTGTACAACGATCAAAAGTTCGGACGAGAAGATTTACAAAACTATTTCTTAGTGTCAAATCCCTCGTTTGATGAAATTTTAAATTTCTTATTTGACCCTAACTTGTGTCAAAGCTCGGATTTGACCCAAAGCGAGTGACACCAGAGCCTTCCTTCGTAGCAACACTTTACTCAAGGGTATAGTTGCATTGAACTGCATTGAATTGAACATAGAGTTCAGGCCAAAGGCCAAGCACTGGGATCTATGAGGTCATTCAATGCTGGAAATGACATTGAAAGTGGGTAGGTCTGACAAGTGTAAAAGGAGGAAAACCTCAAAGTTGTTGCCCTATGAAATATTCATTATGAGAGTGGGGGACAGCGAGTGGCAAGAAAGGTAATATGAATGGAGGTACAATAAAGGGAACGAAAGGGGTGGCAGCTAGGGGCCGAAGGGACGCTGCAAAGAACCTTTAGTAATCTGTATAGTAACACATAGCCTTATTATCTCCCTTTCATGAAATCGCAGGACTAAAACACACAAGCATAATTCCCAAAGGTTTGTCCAAACTACAGAAAAACATAGTCATACTCTCACGTCGACAACTTATTGCAAACAATTCACAAACCGGTTGAAAATCATCCTGTTTCGTTTGATAATTCATACTTCTTGCACCTGTCTCTCTCTCTCTCTCTCTCTCTCTCTCTCTCTCTCTCTCTCGTAAAATTTGGCTATATCAGAATGGGTTTAATTTTAAAAAGAACAAAATTCGTTCGCCATCCTCTCTCTCTCTCTCTTTCTATCTCTCTCCCTCTCTCTCTCTCTCCTCTCTCTCTCTCCTCTCTCTCTCTCTCTCTCAAAACTACTAATCTCTATCTCCCCTCTCTCCTCTCTCTTCTCTCTCTCTCTCTCTCTCTCTCTCTCTCTCTCTCTCTCTCTCTCTCTCTCTCTCTCTCTCTCAAAACTTTTTTGTTACTAATTTTTCTTTCTATCTCCCCTAAAGTTAGGTCCGACCTGAAAGGATTTAGTGACAAAATAAACAAAAACTAATCAACCTCCTCCTACAGTCCAATCATAACAAGAGACGGATAAATCCGGCTACACACATCTCCTTCCCTACTCTTATCCGCTCTTATCACCAACCCCTTTTTCCGTATCAGTAAGTTAATCTGATTACTCCACTTTCTCGATTCAATTGGGTTCCATTAGAATCTCTTTGTCTTCATAATTCATCGTTTAAGAGAAGATCGTCCGCTGTGGGAAGGTTCTGCCCCTCTGCCAAGGAAGTGCATTAATTACAATATCAACAGAGAAAGTGACACGAGTCGATTTCTGTATTGTCTTATGAAATGGCAGATGTTTCTGTACTTGTAGTTCAAGTATTATGTAGTACATTAAGTTTTCAATTTGTTTGTTTTAAGTTCAATGAACAAAATGTACCCAATGGACTAAGTGTGCCTAAGTGTACCGTTGGACAAAAGGTACTGAATATCCAAATATTTAATGGACAAGGTGTATCTCATATACAAAAATGTACCCAATGAACAAACTAATTCACAAAATGTACCCAATGAACAAACTAATTCACAAAATGTACCCAATGAATAAACTAATTCACAAAATGTACCCAATGAAGAAACTAATTCACAAAATGTACCCAAATGAACAAACTATACCAAATACACAAAACGTACCCAGTGAACAATCTGTACCTAATATAACTGATAACTGGTGTGGGCAAACTGCGGCCCACCAAATGTTAGTCAGTTTGAAAGAGAAAGGTTTATTTGTCTTTCAATTCGTTCCATGTGAAGTTCCTACTTTAAAATACTAGGTTAATTATTAAAAATTGTTTTCAGACTGAGTTACTTTGTCTTTTAAATAAACGAATTGCAAACGATTCTGCTACAGTACTTTAAAATATTAATAAAATTAATTGTCTTCTTTTCTTTAAAAGCTTTATATTTTGTCTATTTTAATTATTAATTATTTTGCGGCCCTATACACTGAGTTTCTGAATGTGGCCCTTCTTGCACGGAAACGTTTGCCCAAATCTGTAATATACAAAAGGATTAAGAATGAACAAACTGCACCTAATATACAAAATGTATCGAGTGTACAAACTGTACCTAATATACCAAATGTACCCAATGGACAAACTGTACCTAATATACAAAAGATTAACAATGAACAAACTGTACCTAATATACAAAATGTACCCAGTGGACATACTGTACCTAATATACGAAATGTACCCAATGGAACAAATTGTACCTAATATACAAAACATCCAATGAACAAAACAAAATGGTATAACCCCCTGGAGGAGCCTCATCCCTCCTCCAAGAAGCAACAAGGCAAGGTGAACTTCCTCCTCCTCCTCCAGCGAGGAATCCCGCTGCCTAACTTCCCGAGTCCAGAACTTCCGAGATTCGGGAGGGAATGATTAGTTTGAACAATTGCACCAGAGATCCAACCGGAGTTGCAATGACCTCTCGCCACAAACTTCTGTTGGGTCTTCCTCAATTGCTGCGTCTGAAGCCGAGACCAAATTGTAATTGGAAGACGACTGACTGAGAGAGATTAATTCAAGATGGTTTTGGTCTGGATGACTTAGCCATTTGCAAAGCTTTCGGAATATGCGATCTCGGCCAGAGGCCTAGTGCTGGGACCTTTGAGTTCATTCAGAGGTGAAAAGTAAAGAAGGTTTTTGAAGGTGTAACAGAATGATAAGTCTTGCAGTTGCACTGTGCAACAATTGTCAGATCTTATCTTACAGACCTTACAGATGATTCGGGTTCTCCCAAGTCCCTCAGTGTGAGGCATCTCTAATGTCTCAGGAGAGGGTTGTTGAAAGTCAGATGGAAGAAGGAGAATATGAACGGAGGTACAGTCAAAGGAATAAAAAGAGGTTGCAGCTAGAGGCCTAAGGGACGCCGCGAGGAACCTTAAGTAATGCCTACAGTGTAACGTGAGAGATGCACTGTCGGCACTAACACCCCCTAAGGGGCCAAAGGTTTTGAGATTTTTTTAACAACGACTCACCGTCGTCCAGCCCCGTACGTAGGTAAGCCTCTCTTTCCACAGACCCTGTTGGAATATACAGAACGAGGCTACCTTAGTCCGTGCTTTCAGACGGTACGAAAAGTCCCAAGGGCAGAAACTTGTACATCGCATAAATATACATTTCAAAAACCACCGAGAGTATTAGTTAACGAACCAATCCAGATATAAAATAGTAAACTACTGATCAATAGATATATGGAGCTTAGGTTGTCCAGCGAAGCACTACTAGGTGGACACTGTTGGCCATTCAGCGCCCAAGACAGTCAAAAGAGGGAGTTGGAGTGGTTGGACAGCAAGATATAAAGTGATCCTGAAAGTGAAAGAAATAAAGTACAAGGATCTAAAGGTGGAACTTGGAGAGGACCTCACAGCTGCAAACGCCCTTTAGTAGTGCCTGCAGTGCACCACGTGAGGTGCACTGTATATGTCAAATGTGTTATTCCCAACCTATGACAAAGCTTCTCACTCCATCTGCATCGGAATATGTGACTTAAGTCACTTAGGCATAAAGCCAAGTACTGGGACCGACAGGGACATTCAGCGCTAATGACGACAGTGAATGAAAAAGGAAATGATATAAATAATGAATTTATTGGAAATTATATTACAAATAATGAGTTTAAAATAGACACATCGGGACACTGCACAAACACAGCGATTCATCCCCATTGGCGTTAGATTGACAGGACTCCGGTAAACAGCTTCCCGGGATTATTGTGTTTTGAAAACTCACGGTGCGCCATTATTCATGTGTTCAAATTCAATATGCCTTCAACAGACGCCAGTCTCTCTCTCTCTCTCTCTCTCTCTCTCTCTCTCCAGAGTCTACACAGCTGTTCAGCACCAATGGGTCACAGTCAACATAACCAACATTTTCGCTTACTCGGGGAGTAAGCCTACAAACTATGAAAAAGCTTAAAATGGTCTGAAAAAGATGTTTTGCGTTGAGTTAAAGATGCAGGAATTTTAGGAGAGGATATTTATGATTTATCTATTAGAATGAAAAAATAAAAATTGAATAATGTCCACGTTAAACAGTACAGAACATTTATTTTTAATAAAACAGCGTATTTATTTTAATTTAGCTTGCGCCCCGATAAGCTGTTGGTTGGATCATGCCTTGTTCTGTTCATAAATGAGATCGGCACATTTATATAAATCATGATAATTTAACGACATAAAAGTGTCTTTATTCTTTCTTTG
Organism: Macrobrachium nipponense; assembly: GCF_015104395.2. Lineage (NCBI taxonomy): Eukaryota > Metazoa > Arthropoda > Malacostraca > Decapoda > Palaemonidae > Macrobrachium > Macrobrachium nipponense. Next base: position 31,909,622 of record NC_087214.1, on the reverse strand, counting down.
TTCAAATCTTCAGCTGAAAACCCTTATGGACAGAGCCAACTGATTATAAACCGGAGAGGGTTCCAAAGGGAAATCAGCTTGCTGAGAGAGAGAGAGAGAGAGAGAGAGAGAGAGAGAGAGAGAGAGAGAGAGAGAGAGAGAGAGAGAGAGAGATTATTAGATAAATATGAAGCAGTAGAAAATAAACTCAATACACCTGGAATTCAGGAGACGACGTCGTCAGCAGCAGTAGCAGAGAGCAGGAATGAATTCGCTCATTGTTTTAAACACTTGGAATATTCCACATCTGAGCTACGTAAAGTCTTCTGCATTCCAGCCGCGGCCAAGATAAAATTCCTGGCGAACTGAGTCGTATAAAACCTGACGCTAGAAAACGACACACCATTTGCAAAAGCATCAACCTTGCGAATTCCGCTAAAATGTAGCGAGGTGGGAAGCATTTATTCCGCTAATGATAGCGATCCATCCCACGAAATTAGGACGCGTGAATTGTCGATGCTGAAACGGCCAACGTTTAACGTTTCAGAGACCGTAAACGTTTTTGTTTAGGATGGTGGTGTCCCTGTAGTCGGTTTTTATAACTCAAACAGACAGTTATGTGCTTTCACGGGTTATTTAAAAGTTATAATAATAAATAAATAAATACAAAAAGTAATGGCTTTAGCTTAAAACAGTAAAACAGAGAGAGAAAGACTTGCAACAGATTTATGGCCCTATTTAGTTGTCACGGGGAAAGATATATGAAACTTGTTAACGATTTCAGGGTAAAAGGACCTCTGTGGGTTGTCACTTTCTCCTCGATATAAAACCTCTCTCTCCTCTCTCTCTCTCTACTCTCTCGATATCAAAATCTATCTCTCTCTCTTCTGTCCTCAAAGCACTCTCTCTCTCTCTCAAAGCACCTCGCCTTTCTCTGGTTTTTCTCTAAACAGAAACAAGGGGAGAAATTTTAAACCAGAAAATCAAAGATAAACAACATCAGCACAGTTCATATTTCCTAGAGAATTAAAGTACCTCGAGTCTAAAGGATTACAATTTTTAAATATGTAACAATAAAGGGTTTCATAGGCTTTAGCATTTGATCATAACAAGTTTAGGCTCATGACTAAAGTAAACAACTCAGGAAAATGAACGCAGCCAAAAGAAAAAAATGAATGGCAATAAAAACAGAAATATTATCAAATTCTTCAGCAGAAAGAGTCAACGTTCTAGCGGAGTCTGTGATTCAGGTCGACGTTGATAGAAAATGGGATTTTTGGCGCGTCTTAACAGACAGCGATGAGAATGAATAATTACTATACTGATCTACAACTTCCTTTTTCTGGTTTTGTCGAAGACTCCTTGTCTGAAGGTAGACAAAAAATAAGAAATAAATAAAAAAATGGCGCCATTGATATTATTACATTAAGCCAATCTTACTGAGAAACCTCGTTACAAAAACGTATAACAAGGCAAACCAAGCGTTCCTTCCCGTCGGCCTCTCTGTCATCAAAGACAACATTATTACGTACATACCCATAATCTAAATAAATGATAATTTTCAATTTCATGCGATATTCTCCTCTTTTGTGAAAGCATAAATGGAGAGAGAGAGAGAGAGAGAGGAGAGAGAAGAGAGATGGAGAGCCGAGAGAGAGAGAGAGAGAGAGAGAGAGAGAATTACCACCACTGGCCATCCAGCCCCAAACCAAGTCTCGTAATTGACCCAGAGGATTTTCACAAACCAATCAAACGGCAACAGAAAAAAGTCTTTATTAATCTGTGACCCGCATAGTTGGCAACAGTCGCCTACAACATTATCAGGCAAATGAACGGAATTTGCAAAAAGCATTAAAACCAAGAGGATTTTTTTCTGTGAGAATTAAAGATGACTTCCACTCCAAACATTCGTTGGGTTATCCTTACTGTACAGAACAAGAGAACTTGCAAACAGAATTTGCAATATGTCTAAGTAACTAAAAACATATTGCGCTCAAAAAATGTAGTGGATTATCATTACCACATATAACAACCGAATTTGCACGATGTTTTGATACAGAAATTGGTCTCTGTTGAGATTTTGAAATGGACTCCACTAAAGTAATTCATAGACTATCCAGACACACACATAATATATATATATATATATATATATATATATATATATATATATATATAGTTATATATAAATGCGGACTCCACAGATTATCTGAACTGACTTCAGTAGAAAGTGTATGACGTGAATATAAATACAGGTACAAAGTACACCATGGTACCCTCAGGATAGACTATTATATTCTGGAGTATCCTAAGAAATAAAAATTTTCTATTAATCTCGTGACCATTTAGTTCTTTTAGTAACTACAGACAAAAGATTATGGCAACAAACGAGAAAAGAACATAAAACTGTAAGCGAATAAGGATGCATTAGGGTCTAACTATTTACAAGAATAAAAGGAATAAAGTGAATTTGCACAAATACACGAAACTATCTTAAGTTTCCTTAAGAAAAACATTATATCTCTGTGGATGTGATTCCTCTACAGAAAATAAAGGCATTGAAATGAAAAAGGAGACTTTGGAGGCAACGGAGATGTTGCAGTTACATGAACGAGGAGGTCCACCTTCTTCATTTCTACATCCATCTTTCGTTTTCGATTTGTCAGACGATACAACTAGAACAAATTAAAAACTAAGGGATAAAACGTCTCCCACACCCTCCTTTCTCTCTCTCTCTCTCTCTCTCTCTCTCTCTCTCTCAGCACCATCAATTTTACAAATAGGAAAAAGCCATAAAACTAACCTGATAATAACATCTACCTTATCCTCCATATTTCTCTCTCCTCTCTCTCTCTCTCTCTCTCTCTCTCGGGTCTGTCTCTGCTCTCTGTCTCTCTCTCTCTCTCTCTGTCTCTCTCTCTCTCTCTCTCTTCATCGGTCCCCTCACTCAGCACAGTCAATTTGACAAGAAAAAAATCGAGAAAAAAAGAATCTCTCACTCAAAGGCAGACATTCTCCCTCCTCCATCTTTCATTGCCAAGAGGTCCTTGGCAAGGTCTTCCCAGGTCATGTTATGGACGTCGTCACACTCCACAACGACTGTAAATTACTGATAAAGGACAGATGCAATGGGGTTAGGAGGAGGAGGAGGAGGAGGAGGAGGAGTAGGAGGAGAAGGAGGAGGAGGAGGAGGAGGAGGAGGAGGAGGAGGAGGAGGAGGTTGGGAAAGGTTGAGTTTTGACGTTGGCTGGGAGGGCGAGGAAGAAATAAAGGCGGCGGAAGGCCGTTTCTTGGACGTAGCTAAGTAAGGGATGATAACGAGAATGAAAATGTATAGGATTGTTAAAGGTGGAGGCAGATGTAAAAATGTCTTTTTTCTAATCACACATCTACATTTAACGTTTTCAGCCTGACCAAACTTAAGGGAACCAATGAACGTCACCCTCTAGTCCTTAATTGGTATCTTTGATTATATGGATGATTAAAGTGGTTTATAAGGCAGCAGTGGTCCGAGACTATTGTGTTTAAAGCTAAGTAGAAACACTCTACCTTCACATTAGTGAGGCATCCGTGTTATGTATGGTTTTTTTTTTATAAAAGGGGAGAACTTGGAAAACCAATAGAATAATATCAGAATTACACCCAAGAAGAAACACCATAGTATTAACTCGTAAGTTATCCGAAGAGGATATCACAGTTGCGTACATAAGTGGCAACATCTTTGTCTAAGTTCTCTTTTAAATCACAGACTAACAATCCATTTGCGTCATAAGACATCAAAGAACAATCACATAAAAGCTCTTTCACAGAAGAATCCAAACACAACTCAAAAGGAGAAAGACGAAGACGTGCATCCATCCATCTTCCCATCTGAGAGAAGTGTCGGACAAACACCAAACTCCACACAACATGGCAGCTTCTTTGTCTCGGAGAAGACAAACATCAAAAAACCCTTTTCTGGGAAGTCTGAAAATCTCGACTCAGTCGTCAATAAACTTGGGGTTTCCTTCCATTTGCTAAATTCTCTCTCTCTCTCTCTCTCTCTCTCTCTCTCTCTCTCTCTCTCTCTCTCTCTGCTCTTTGTGTCACCCTCTGAAAGGGGCAATCCATCCAAGCACCTTCAAGTGCTTAGGAGACAAACCTTACGAAGTCTTTCCCAGAATTGATGTGTCGATGTTTGAAGTCACGTGAGCCTTTCCATAAAATGGATAACGAGGAGGGGGGGGGGGGGAGGGGTTTAGAGGGGGAAACTTAAGAGCCAACATCACCTTCCAAAGTACTCTCGGGGAAATCTTAAAACGTTTTGGACACCCAGGGTAAACTATCTAGAGGCGATCTAGGGAGGGGGAGGGAAAGGGGAGGGGGGGATGGGAGTGAAGGGAGGGGCTGTGGGGAGTTTGCAGAGGGTGGGATGGGAGTGGAGGGGGTGGAGGGAGAGGGAGGGAAAAAGGGTCCAAATCCAATATCTGAAAAATTCTGATTTCTCTTGGCCAAACTCTCCCCCTCACGGCCGCTGGAAAAGCTCTATTTGACAAAATGTTGGATCGCCAAATTTTTATTTGTTATAATCGAGAACAACAATATACCAAGTTTACTCGGATTGACATGAAAGTCTGTTAAGTTGAAAAGCAAGTTTCTATTACATACAACAATGGATATTATTACGTCGAAAATAGGACGTAGAGAATAGTAAGTACAATGGCCAACCAAAGTTTAAAAATTAATAAATAAGTATATGATTAAATGAATGGATAAATAAATAGATAGATAAACGTTCGAATAAATAAATAAATTAATTAAAAAATACACAAATAAAGTGCAGACGGATGGACAAAGCCAAGACAATAATAGTCTTCTACAGATAACTAAAAAAAGGTCCTTCTTAAGACACAGCTTATATCATCGAAGCTTTCTAAATGAGGTCACAAAAAAACCCCATTACCCTTTGACCTGATCAGAAGCCAACGAGGGAAAAAGGAGAGGAAGGGAATAGGTGAGAGGAGAGAAAAAACAGGTGAGAGAAGGAGAGAAAAAACAAGTGAGAGAGGGATAGAAATCAGCCGATATCGAGACAAGTATATCTTAGTTTTACCAGACCACTGAGCTGATTAACAGCTCTCCTATAAAGGGCTGGCCCGAAGGATTAGATATTTTGACGTGACTAGGAACCAATTGGTTAACTAGCAACGGGACCTACAGCTTATTGTGGGATCCGAACCACATTGTATCGAGAAATGAATTTCTACACCAGATATAAATTCCTCTGGTTTCGCTTTGGCAGAACCGAGAATCGAACTTCGGACCACCGGGATATCGAGACAAACAGCCTCATAATTTGAGTCTGGAAATTCTCCAGATTCGTAACTTGGGGGAGATTAATTTCCACTTCACCTTTTTCGAAAAAATATAACAGCTAAATCGAACATTAAAAAAAAACACAACAGTCTCTCCTTGTTTCCCTCTCGTGGGATTTTCTGAGCGTTAAGTTTCTGATGAGAGCACTTCTTGAGAACACTTGAAATCAAGTGGCACACTGTGCGCAACCGAAACAAGAGGAAGAGAACTCTTTAAATAATAAGGCGACAAGAGGAAGAAGAGGAAGACAATAGAGTTCACAGAAGATTTCAGAGAGAGAGAGAGAGAGAGAGAGAGACCTATTAATATTATATGAATGGTTTCACCATATTGGTGTGAGGATTACCTCTTCGAGGCACTCATAGCGTATTATCTCTCTCTCTCTCTCTCTCTCTCTCTCTCTCTCTCTCTCTCTCTCTTTACTGCGACCCACAGCAGTTGCCTAACATAGAGATACGTAATTACCTGTTGAAGACAACAGCATAATCCTGCCGTTTGAAGGAACGCCCCTATCTGTTCCTCTTCGAGGACAGAGAGAGAGAGAGAGAGAGAGAGAGAGAGAGAGAGAGAGAGAGAGAGAGCCATTTTTTTGTGCTTTTGATGAAAAATATTCGAAACTCGATTCACAGGTAAACCGATCGCCTATTAATCGTCGAATTCATTTCAAATTCTCAAATCCCCATAAATCCAGAGACAAAAAAAATCCCCATAGATTACGAAAGCAATTTCGCAAAAACCCCTTTTACAGATTGAACTGGAAGTAATTCCATTCAGTCTTACCCGATTCGTATTTAAACCGGGTTGAACCCTTTACCAAAAATAATACATTGCGAGCTTTCATAAAAGTTCGAACTCTGTCAGGTTTCAGGATTAATTTCTATATCTCTGTCTCTCGCTGCAGATCTCATTTTCAACCACGACTCACTTGTAACCAATCACGATAAAAAAACGAGCAAAATCCACTCAACACGACAGGTCTTTTATACTGCAATTATCAACAAAACTTCAATGGAACACAAAACTTGGATTTAAACAACTTTTGTGGTCCTCAAACATATGGGTATGACCCTGTTTTTGTAATCTACTGCATCTCCTCTCACTTCCTTTTCAAGTTCACTGTCTCTTACCGTTGCTCCTCCGTTTCTTGTTATTTATATTTCTTTTTGTTTTTTAAGCTGACGATAAATATCCACAGCCAACATCACAGTAACCAATGGCGTGAGCCGAGCAGCATGAGGAGCCAATCACGACTGGGTTAAGTGACGTTGGTTGGGGATATTTACCGTTAGCTGCAAAAAAGAATATCGTCTTGAATAACATTACATTGGTTGCAGGTCCACAATAATATAGCATGTGAGTATATAGTCTTTAAATGGATATTAAAAGCACTTGACTGAAGATGTTGAAGATGTACCTAGTACAAGGTTCGAAAGCTTTTAATATCCATTAAAGACCATACATGCTGTATTATTGTGGACCTGCAACCATTGTCATAATTTTCGACACGGAAAACTGAGCCCACAATCATTTCATTTTCTTTGTTCAACAAGGAAAGGAGAACTGTTGTGCAAAATGAAGAAAAATGTACAAAATTTGCTATCAGTGAGTTGAGACAGATCTAAAAATCTGAATCATACTGGTTACACCGATCTAAAGTCCGGACGAGACGATTTTCAAAATTCCTGTGTCAAATCCTTCGTTTGATGAAATTGTTAATTTTTCATTTGATCCTAACTTGTGTCAAAGCTCGGATTTGGCATAGAGACCCAAAGCGAGTGACACAAGAGCCTTCCTTCACAGCAACACTTTACTCAAGGGTATAGTTGCATTGGACTGAATATAGAGTTCAGGCCAAAGGCCAAGCACTGGGACCTATATGGTCATTCAATGCTGGAAAGGAAATTGAAAGTGGGTAGGTCTGAAAAGTGTAACAGGAGGAAAACCTCAAAGTAGTTGCACCATGAAATATTCATTATGAGAGGGGGGGACAGCGAGTGGGAAGAAAGGTAATATGAATGGAGGTACAGTAAAAGGAACGAAAGGGGTCGCAGCTAGGGGCCGAAGGGACGCTGCAAAGAACCTTTAGTAACCTTTATGGTAACAAATAGCCTTACTATCTCCCTTTCATGAAATCGCAGGACGAAAACAACATACGCATAATTTGTCTACACTACAGCAAAACATGCCATACTCTCACGTCGACAACTTATTGCAAACAAATCACAAACCGGTTGAAAACAACTGAGTAACGATTCTGTGGATAATCGTATGAAGCATCAAGAAGTCGTTGGCTTGCGTTTTTAACCTGTTTGTGATGTGTGCGTGACAAGTTGCCATCATATGTTTATGACATGCTTTGCTATGTAATGGACGCATTCTCATATCTGTCGAGATACAGAGCCCTCCGGGACAGCCATCCTAGTGTCTGTAGCTTGCCCTAACTGACCAAATAAACCAGTCAAGAGGGGGCAAAAGAAGAAAAGAATGGGTATGAACTGGGTATGATTTCGCAACATGAGGTGATTCAGTTTTGAAAAAAAATATATACAAACTATTTCCCCCAAAAATAACTTTGCATAACTGAAAGGCTTCAGCTCAAAAGCACTGCAGTATTCATCGCCATAGAGACTCGATGCCTCTGATAATAGGGGATTAAATTTCCACTCGGAAAATATGCATACGATTTAAAAATATTTAATGACAATTATGATCCAAATGGTCTAACGCACCAGCCATTGCATTTTGGTATTTTGAAAGAACGAATATTCTGCTCATAATAACCGGGACATTTCAAACTTGAAAACTATTTCTGGTGTAATTATACCACGGCTGATGATGTCGGGAAAATAATTATCAGAAACATACGATTCGTCAAATATACTCATCCTGTTTCGTTTGATAATTCATACTTCGTGCTCTCTCTCTCTCTCTCTCTCTCTCTCTCTCTCTCTCTCTCTCTCTCTCTCTCAAAACTGTTTTGTTACCAATTTTTCTTTCTATCTCCCCTAAAGTTTGGTCCGACCTGAAAGGATTTAATGACAAAATAAACAAAAACTAATCAACCCTCCTCCTACAGTCCAATCATAACAAGAGACGGATAAATCAGGCTACACACATCGCCTTCCCTACTCTTATCCGCTATTATCACCAACCCCTTTTTCCGTATCAGCAAGTTAATCTGATTACTTCACTTTCTCGATTCAATTGGGTTCCATTAGAATCTCTTTGTCTTCATAATTCATCGTTTAAGCGAAGATCGTCCGCTTAGAGAAAGCATCTCCTAAGAGCAACTTTGTCGTTTCTTCGTTAGAATAAAGTGCCCGTTTGCTATTTTGTGGTTCTTGGATGAATACCTAGTAGCTGATGAATTACTTTGCTGATAACAGCTTAGTTGTTTCAGTTCCCTATTTCTAGAATGGCCCAGGGTAACAAGTCGCAAATTATACTTGGATATTTGGATGCTGATGTTGGAGTCGAACTCTTTGCTAAGGCAATGTCACATGATAGGTTTGAAGAAATTCTACGTTTTCTGCATTTCACTGATAATCAGGCACTAAACAAGAATGACAAAATGGCAAATTTTCAACCTCTAATGACCATTTAAACATAAAATTTGCCATAGCCTACTACACGGATCAACATAAATCACTTGAATAGGCAATGATAGAATATTTTAATAGGCACGGATGCAAACAGTGCATTCAGAAAAAAAAAAACTGAGATGCAAAGCTTGATGCCTAAATTCTCCACTTGGATATCTAGCTATTTCTATATACACCAAGGGACAACCTTCGGGTTGAATCGTCACTATGAAGAAATGTTTGGAAAAGGTGGAGGCATTTTGATGATTTTATTTGAAAAACGCCCAAGACATATCAAAGATATACCAGAGATGCTTTACTTCGACAACCACTTCACAGGTTTACCATTAGTAAATCACTTATCAGGGATAAACTATGGAGCAACCGAAATAATAAGGAACAGTAGAATTCCGAAGACTTTTCCTATAAACTCCACAAACGAAATGAAGGTTCCTCGAGGAAATATGGATGATATTGTTGTGGATATTCACAAGATGTTGTTGTTGGTTTCAGTGGCATCCAATATTCTCCTATTTATCCCCTGGAAAGAGTATCTCAATGGTGAGCAAAGGACAAAAAGAAAATTAGCATAAGTCAGTCAGCAAAGGACAACACAAAGAAAATTAGCGTAAGTCAGTCAGCAAAGGACAACAAAAAGAAAATTAGCGTAAGTCAACCTTATCTCATTGGTGATTACAACAGACACATGGGTGGCACTGATAGGGTGGACCAGAACATCAACTGTTATCATATATCAATTAGAATGAAAAAGTGGCTGTAGCCGATATTTTATCGGATGATTGATGAAAGCAACCTTCCACTGTTGTCCTTCAGGCACTTCACTGCAAGAACATATCATCAGCAGGCAGACCCACGTGTGGGAATAGACCAGCCAAGACAGTCTTTCCGGTTATTCCAGATGTATGTTATGACAGTGTTGGTCACCTTGTTGAGTATCAGCGTCGTGCTCCTTAGAACACTGCTAATTATAGCATCTAGTTCCTTATTGTGTGATATCATGGAATTTATCTCAAAATTTAAGTATGAATTAATATCCTTTCTAAGGCATAAACCCTTATTATTTCTATTTTATTCTATAGCAAGTATCACCATTTATTAAAGATAGTAGAGACCGTTATAAATGAAAGAAATTTTCAGGGCAGTAAACTGCAATAGTTATCCTTTATAATATTCTGTCAATACATATTTATTTGAATTAGTGGTCTTGTGTCTTATACATCCTCTTAATAATGACAAAATACCAACGGACTTTATCATAAAAAATACCTCCTTAATAAATATGTGTACCCCATATCTCCCTGACCTACTATATATAGTAGGTCTTAAATATGCTCAAATACCATTTAAAATGCATAAAATATATGACTATATCATATGAATATACATTTTAAACTAAAATAAAAAAAAAATTCTAAAAATAAAATTCAGGCAGTAATGGGTTAAGTCACTTACGCATAAAGCCAAGTACTGGGACCTACAGGGTCATTCAGCGGTATGATGAGTGAATGAAAAAGGAAATGATAAAAATACTGAATTTACTGGAAATGATATTGTAAATAATGAGTTTAAAATAGACACATCGGGACACTGCACAAACACAGCGATTCATCCCAAACAGTGATTTCATTGGCGTCAGATTGACAGGACTCGGGTAAACAGCTTCCCGGGATTATTGTGTTTTGAAAACTCACGGTGCGCCATTATTCATGTGTTCAAATTCAATATGCCTCCAACAGACGCCAGTCTCTCTCTCTCTCTCTCTCTCTCTCCCCTTCCTACCAGAGTTACCACAGGTTTTAACAGCAATTCAACTAAGCGTCGACATAAATTACATTGGTCTGTTTCATATATATAATTAGCTCTCTCTCTCTCTCTCTCTCTCTCTCTCTCTCTCTCTCTCTCTCTCTCTCTCCAGAGTCTACACAGCTATTCAGCACCAATGAGGTCACAGTCAACATAACCAACATTTTCGCTTACTCGGGGAGTAAGCCTACAAACAATGGAAAAGACTTAAAAAGTCTGAAAAATGTGATTCTCGTCGAGTTAAAGATGCAGCAATTTTATTTTAAGATATTTATGATTAATCTATTTTATGCAAATTAAAAAATTGGATAATGTGCGTGTTAATTAAACAGTAGACAACAATTATTTCTAATAAAAAAGCGTATTTAATTATTGATAGTGTAACAGGGCGCTATTTGCCCGTAGATTTTAGCTTGCGCCCCGATAAGCTGGTGGTTGGATCATGCCTTGTTCTGTTCATAAATGAGATTGGCACATTTATATAAATCACATCCAAACTTTTCATGATAATTTGACAACATAAAAGTGTCTTTATTCCTTCTTTATTCAAATCTGACTATAAACCGAAGAGGGTTCCAAAGGGAGATCAGCTTGCTAAGAGAGAGAGAGAGAGAGAGAGAGAGAGAGAGAGAGAGAGAGAGAGAGGAAAAGATGATTAGATAAATACTATGAGGCA